>NC_090437.1:417531791-417706791 GCF_031143425.1 Pleurodeles waltl | reverse complement strand
CAAATCCAATCATGCACCACACACACTCAATGAATAACTCAAGACCAGAATTTATAAAAATACTTCTGACTTCTATATAAAATTCAAAACCAAGATCATTAGAATATGCTAAGTACTTTTCAAGTTATGACTTTTTGAAGTTTTACAAAGTTAGGGGCATATTTATACTCCGTTTGCGCCGAATTAGCGTCGTTTTTTTCGATGCAAATTCGGCGCAAAACTAACGCCATATTTATACTTTGGCGCTAGACGCGTCTAGCGCCAAAGTATGAGTAAAGAGCGTCATTTTTTAGCGTGAACGCCTTCCTTGCGTTAATGAGATGCAAGGTAGGCGTTCCAGTCCAAAAAAATGACTGCGACGCAAATGCGTCGTATTTATTCTCCCGGGCAAAAATCACGCCCGGGAGTTGGCGGGGCAGAAAACCCCGCATTTGTGCCACTTTTTAACGCCTGGGTCAGGGCAGGCGTTAAGGGACCTGTGGGCTCAAAATGAGCCCACAGCTGCCCTCCCATGCCCCCAGGGACCCCCCCTACCACCCTTGCCCACCCCAGGAGGACACCCAAGGATGGAGGGACCCACCCCAGGGACATTCAGGTAAGTTCAGGTAAGTATAAATATTTTTTTTTTAAATATTTTTTTGTGGCATAGGGGGGCCTGATTTGTGCCCCCCTACATGCCTCAATGCCCAATGACCATGCCCAGGGGACATAAGTCCCCTGGGCATGGCCATTGGGCAAGGGGGCATGACTCCTGTCTTTACTAAGACAGGAGTCATGTAAATGGCGTCTGGGCGTCGTTAAAAATGGCGCAAATCGGGTGGAGGCGATTTTTTGCGTCAACCTGACTTGCACCATTTTTAAGACGCCCTAGCGCCATTTTTCCCTGCGCCGGCGCTGCCTGGTGTACGTGGTTTTTTTCCACGCACACCAGGCAGCGCCGGTCTGCTTGCGCCGGCTAACGCCATTCAATAAATACGGCGCCCGCATGGTGCTTCAGAATGGCGTTAGCCGTCGCAAAATTTTTTGACGCTAAACTGCGTTAGCGCAGTTTAGCGTCAAAAAGTATAAATACGGGCCTTAGTCTTTCTGTGCGTAATTACGCACCATTGGAATCAATGCACAGTCACTTTTAAAAATGCAGTAAAAATCACACATTTGAGTTACCAGTCTCTTCTCTTGCAGGGTGATCGCAGCAGGTGGGCACCTTATGCCAGCAGGAGAGTCTCGGGCGCCTCACAGTTCTGGCGGGAGCAGCATTGGAGAAGTTTTTGGCACAGGGCCATCTGGAGAGGCCACTTGGAAAAGGAGCTGGTTTGCAGATTTAAAGATGGTGCCTTGGGGTCCCCTTGGGCTGTTGAGGTCACAAGGGATTGGGGACCTGTGGCACGCAGCAGATCTCACGATGCAAGGCCCAGGGTGGCCAGGTGCAGGGCGAGTTGCAGGTCCAGGAGCTGTGCGCAACTGAGTCCTTTTGGAGCTGGAGGTGAGTCACTTGGAGGGCTGCTTACAGGACAACGGGGGCACTCTGGTCAGAGGTCAAGGGTGTTCCTGAAGTCCCTCGACTGGGGCTTCCACCTAATCCTTTTTCAGCTCCAGGGGAGCTGGTTTTCTGCTTGTCTGACATCAGCTGACCAGTATCCAGGGTATTGGTGTAACTCGCTCACTAGAGGGCACAGTGCCACCAAACTTGGCACAGTTGTAGGTCACATCCGGGCGTTTGTCGGTGTATTGTTGTTCTGGTTCTGACTCCTGGTTGCAGAGATATCAGCACTGGTTTGTTGGTCCTTTGCAGGTTTCTTCATTTTCGTGAGTGGTGTCTCCACTAAGGAGGGAGATCTGGGATGATGCTTGAAGCCTGGAAGTCCCCCAGGTTTCTTGGGGTCGGTCCAGTGTCCAGCTCCTCCACAGCGGCGGCTTACGGGTCCTGGGTGCAACAAGCAGGGTTAGGTGCCTTTTCTTGTGCAGCAGGTCCTAGGTTCTCTTGCTGTGGTCTTTTTTTGCTGCTGGTCTTCTTTGTCTTTTCAAATCCATTTCAAATCAAAGTTCTTGGTCTAGAGGAGCCCACTAAATACTGAATTTAGTGGGCATTTTAGGCGGAACCTGGTAGTGTCCAATGGGACACTTACCCTTGGGTGGCTACGCCCACTACAGTGACCATTTTCCTGTGGGAAGGGTCACTTCCCTAAACCTGATTGGCTATGTTCCTCCATTCCAAGAAGGGGAAAAATGAAATGAAGGGTCCACTTGGCCTGCAAGCCCCTAGAGGTGGTGCCTGCTCAGTGAGGCCGCCTTTGCTCCCTCCAAGAGTGCGGGTTTGCAAAGAGGGAGGCCATTTGCTGCTAGCAGCAGGCCTAGGGATCAAGTTTCAAGGGTGGTAGCCCTTTGAAGCTCACTGCGAGGGCAGTGCACATTCCTGAGGGAGGGAGAGTTAGCTCCTCCACCGAGGAAGGGCTTTGTTTCACGAACCAGAGAGACAGGGCTCTCCCCCAGGGTTTGTGTATTGACTGTCTGGATGTGGCAGGCTTGCTGGAACCAGTCAGCAACCATGCCAGAATAGTTGTTTTTTGCAGGGGGCACCTTTAAGGTGACCCATGGGTATATTTTATAATAAATCCAGTACTGGTACCAGTTTGGATTTATTATTCAACCACAGCAACTTCAGAGCCGCCACCACCGCACACCACCAACTCATCAGAAACACCAGATTGAAGGCTATCCAAGACAGAATCTCCTCACAAGCACACACCAGCAAGGAACTCTTCAGCATCATCAAGGAGTTCACCCAACCCAACTTTGAAACAACGGACATCCCACCCTCACAGGATCTATGCGACAGACTCATCACCTACTTCCACCACAAAATCAAGACCATCTACGACAGTTTCAGCAAGGACAACCCACGTGCTGAACCCCCCTTCCAAACTCCGACACCAACAAACCTACAATCTCCACCTGGCCACCCCTCTCCACCGAAGATACACTGAAAACAATGAAGTTCATACACTCCGGGGCCCCACTGACCCATGCCCCCATCACATCTTCAACAGAGCTGCAGACACCATCGCCCCCAAGCTCCGCCTCACCATCAACTGCTCACTAGTTGCCGCCACCTTCCCCCACGACTGGAAACATGCCGAGATCAACCCCCTCCTCAAGAAACCCTCGGCAGACCCCACCGACCTCAAAAACTTCAGGCCCATCTCCCTACTTCCGTTTCCTGTGAAAGTAATTGAAAAAACAATCAACAGACAACTCACCACGTTTTGAGAAGACCACAACATCCTCAACATCTCCCAATCTGGATTCAGGTCAAACCACAGCACTGAAACAGCCCTCCTGGCTGCAACAGATGACATCCGCTCCATACTGGACAAGGGAGAGAAGGCAGCACTCATCCTACTTGACCTCTCGGCAGCTTTCGACACAATGTCCCACCACACCCTGATAAGAAGACTCCACAAAGCTGGCATCAGAGGCAAGGCCCTCGACTGGATCCATTCCTTCCGCTCTGGCAGAAAGCATCGAGTGAGACTCGCCCCCTTCCTCGCAGATCCCACACCCACCACCTGCGGAGTGCCTCAGGGATCCTCCCTCAGCCCCACGCTGTTCAACGTCTACATGGCCCCACTAGCCACCATCATCAGAAGCTACAGAATAAACATCATCTACTACGCTGACGACACCCATCCTCTCCCTCTCCAACGAACCCGACAAGGCCAGACACAACTTCCACGAAGGCATGAAAGCAGTTGCCAACTGGATGAGAGACAGCTGCCTTTAACTCAACACAAACAAGACAGAAGTACTAATCATGGGCCCTCAATCCAACGCATGGAGCGACTCCTGGTGGCCACCCACCCAACCCCGCCAGCCAAGCCCGCAACCTCTGAATCATCCTGGACCCCGACCTCAGCATGAACCATCAGATCAACTCAATCACCTCCACCTGCTTCTGCACCCTCAGCCTCCTACGCAAGACCTTCAAATGGATCCCCCTCGAGCATAGAAAGACCGTCACACACGCCCTTATCACCAGCAGACTGGACTACAGCAGTGCACTCTGCCAAAATCAACAAAAAACTCACCCGCAAATTGCAAAACATCCAGAACGCCTCTGCCAGACTGATTCTCGACTTACCCAGACACTGCCACATCTTGCAACACCTACATACACTGCACTGGCTCCCCATAGAGAAAAGAATCACTTTCAAAATCCTCTCCCACGCACACAAAGCCCTACACAACACCGGACCAACCTACCTTAACCAGCGACTCAACTTTCACATACCCCGAAGGGCCCTAAGCTCAGCCCAACTCTCTCTCGCAGAAGTACCCTGCATCAGGAAAACCAGAACAGGAGGGCGCTCCTTTTCCTACCTCGCAGCCACCACCTGGAACGCCCTACCCATCCAGATCAGACAAACCACCTCACTCCCCAGCTTCACGAAGGAACTGAATACATGGCTTTTTTAATCCACTTCACCGGTACATGCCCCTAAGCACCTTGATACCCTAACGGGTGAGTAGCTGCACTTTATAAACACTGATTGATTGATTGATTATTCTGAGTTGTTTGATACCAAACAACCCGGGGTTCAGAGTAGCCATTATGTAGCTGGAAAACTCGTATTGACCAGTGTCCAGCACATATATTAAAATGGCTGCTCTGTTCACTCACTATGTCCCAGGTTTGGCAAGAACACAGTGGGGGCATATTGCTCATGCAATTATGCCCTCCAATATAGTATGGTGCACCCTTCCTTAGGGCTGGAAGGCCTGCTAGAGGGGTGACTTACCCGTAAAAAATGCAGCATATGGTGGACAGGGCACACAGAGAGTGTGCCATATCGAGTTTGTATTTCAGGTTTGCACCGGGACACTCAGTCTGCTATGGCAGTGCTGGGTGCATCTGGATGCATAGCTCTTGAGGGTGGCACAATCAGTGCTGCTGCCCTCAGGGGCTTATCCATAGTGTGCCCTGGGTACCTAAATACCTTTTATTAGGGACTTATAGTGGTAGCTAAAGGTGTATCCAATCACTTTTATCATGTTTTAGGGAAAGAACACTGGCACTGGGAACCTAGTTAGAAGGATCCCAGTGCACTCCAGTCCAAATTGCATTCAGAAGCCAGGTAAAAAGTAGGGGGTACTGCAACAGGGAGCCAGTCTCTCACATTACTCCCCCCCAGCCAACAGGCCAGGAGACTCAGCCAATATCTGGGAGAGGCTTCCTAGTCTGTCAGGTGAGGAAAAGAAGGGAGACAGGCTGGTTAGTTGCAGGGCCTACTCTGCCTTACATCCCACTGTTCAGGCCATTCCCTCTGGCGAACTGACCTACCTCAACAGTTATAGGACCCAATCTGAAATGTCTTATACCTGTACTACCAGTGTCTGAACTTTTGCCTTCTGTCTTGGGTCAGAGGTGTCCACCTCTGCTATCCCTGTCTTAGCCAGGGCAACCCCTAGCTTACCCAAAGAGGCTACCAATAACTGGAGTAACCCCATCATGACCAACAGGGTCAGGGGGCTTAATTTGCTATTTGGTATGAGATCAGACCACCATGCCAAGGACAGTGCAGCCATAAAGGCTAACATCCAGCAGAGGCAACTGACAGCTATCAGTGCCCAGAACCACACCAGCATCCTTGGAAGAGGGCTGGCACTGGACCAGTACCACTTTTGAGCTCTGACCAACCTCTGGGTGGTCATTCCCAAGAAGATAGTCAAGAGGGAGGTCTGTACTGCCTACCACCCTTCTCCAGCTAAGGGACCCCTCATTCTCTATAGGCACTACAGCTACTGTCCTATCAGTGACTTTCCCTGGGATAACCCTTACTCTGGCAGTCTCCCCTGGGATATACTGGTTTGAGAGCACCAGCCTGTCATGGACACTGTGTGACTGGCACAGGTGTCCCCCAGGGCAGTGGTTGGGATTCCATTCACCAGTAGGCGGTGGAAGTGTCTATTCCCCTCTGAAATCTCCAACTCACCTATGGGGCCCACTTTCTAGTTGAAGGCAATGAGGACCTCCTCATCTGAGGAGTAATCCCCAATGGCTAAACTGGCTACCCATGGGGGTTTACTAGTGGGTCTGATTTTGGGACAAGAAGTGTCCTTGGTGTGGTGCCCTGTCTTTTGACAGTTGTGGCACCATGCCTTAGTGGCATCCCAATTTTTACCTTGGGACCCACTTTTGTTTTGTGAGGTGTCTTTGGACCCACCTTCCTGGTCAGATTTTTGAGAGCCTAAGGACTCCTTTTCTTTATTTCTAGGGTATGCCATCTTTTTCTCTTGGGGGGGGAGGGCTTCCCTGACTCTTTCTTTTGGTCACCCACTCCAGTTCTAGTTTTGGACACCCTAGTTCTTACCCAATGATCAGCCTTCCTCCCAAACTCATGGATGAAGACTGGCCCCAAATCTACAAGGTACTGGTGCAACTTTTCATGGACACAATTACTCAAAAGGTGTGCTTTCATCATTAACTTGTACAGCCCCTCATAATCATTTACCTTGTTGCCTTCTAACCAACCACCTAGAATTTTTACTGAGAAGTCCACAAATTCTACCCAAGACTGACTCTGGGAATTTTGAGTCTCCCTGAATTTTATGCGGTATTCTTCAGTGGTAAATCCAAAGCCCTCAATTGGGGTACCCTTCATGAGGTCATAGGATTTAGCATCCGTTTCACTCAGTGTCAGGAGCCTATCCCTGCACTTTCCTGAGAATAATTCCCATAATAGAGTGTTCCAATGCTTCTTTTGGATATCCCTCCCAATGCAGGCTCTCTCAAAGGCAATGAACCATTTCTGGATATCATCTCATTTTTGGTAAGGGGGCACAACTCCTTTTGGGAGCCTTTGGTTGAAAGGTTTCGCTTCCTCCCTATTTATTAGTATGCTGCCACCAAAGATTGGTCATAGGCCCAACTCTTTTCTTTGTTTTTCTTTTTCCAAAAGCTGTCTTTCTAAAGCCAGTCATTTGATCAGCCTGGCAAGTTCCAGGTCGGTGTCTGCGGATGCTCTAGAGCTGCTGAGTGAAGAGGAGCTACCCTCATCCCCATTCTCCACACGATCTTCATCCACCTCAGATGTATCCTCATCATCTGGGGGATTTTCTCTTTCACACTGGGCCACCAGAAACCTACGTTTCTCTGTTTTGGGGCTTGTTCCAGTCTGAATTTTGTATAGTCTGCAAAGCCCCCTTAGTTGATCATAGGTGTAGGAAGTTGGCTCTGTATGCACTATTTAAAAGTAAGGAATAGTATGCACAGAGTCCAAGGGTTCCCCTTAGAGGTAAGATAGTGGCAAAAAGAGATAATACTCTATTTTGTGGTAGTGTGGTCGAGCAGTAGGCTTATCAAAGGAGTAGTGTTAAGCATTTGTTGTACATACACACAGGCAATAAATGAGGAACACACACTCAGAAACAATTCCAGGCCAATAGGTTTTTGTTATAGAAAAATATCTTTTCTTAGTTTATTTTAAGAACCACAGGTTCAAATTCTACATGTAATATCTCATTTGAAAGGTATTGCAGGTAAGTACTTTAGGAACTTTGAATAATTACAGTAGCATATATACTTTTTACCTAAAACACATTTAGCTGTTTTAAAAGTGGACACAGTGCAATTTTCACAGTTCCTGGGGGAGGTAAAGTAATGTTAGTTTTTGCAGGTAAGTAAACCACCTACGGGGTTGAGATTGGGGTCCAAGGTAGCCCACCGTTGGGGGTTCAGAGAAACCCCAAAGTCACCACACCAGCAGCTCAGGGCCGGTCAGGTACAGAGTTCAAAGTGGTGCCCAAAACGCATAGGCTTCAATGAAGAGAAGGGGGTGCCCCGGTTCCGGTCTGCCAGCAGGTAAGTACCCGTGTCTTCGGAGGGCAGACCAGGGGGGTTTTGTAGGGCACCAGGGGGGACACAAGTCCACACAAAAAGTACACCCTCAGCAGCACGGGGGCGGCCGGGTGCAGTGTGCAAACATGCGTCGGGTTTTCAATAGGTTTCAATGGGAGACCAAGGGGTCTCTTCAGCGATGCAGGCAGGCAAGGGGGTGGCTCCTCTGGGTAGCCACCACCTGGGCAAGGGAGAGGGCCTCCTGGGGGTCACTTCTGCACTGGAGTTCCGATCCTTCAGGTGCTGGGGGCTGCAGGTGCAGGGTTTTTTCCAGCCGTCGGGATTTTAGAGTCAGGCAGTCGCGGTCAGGGGGAGACTGGGGATTCCCTCTGCAGGCGTCACTGTGGGGGCTCAGGGGGGGCAACTTTGGTTACTCACAGTCTCGGAGTCGCCGGAGGGTCCTCCCTGAGGTGTTGGTTCTCCACCAGTCGAGTCGGGGTCGCCGGGTGCAGTGTTGCAAGTCTCACGCTTCTTGCGGGGATTGCAGGGGTCTTTAAATCTGCTCCTCTGAAACAAAGTTGCAGTCTTTTTGGAACAGGGCCGCTGTCCTCGGGAGTTTCTTGTTCCTCTTGAAGCAGGGCAGTCCTCTGAGGATTCAGAGGTCGCTGGTCCTGGAGAAAGCGTCGCTGGAGCAGGTTTCTTTAGAAGGCAGGAGACAGGCCGGTAGGACTGGGGCCAAAGCAGTTGGTGTCTTCTTTCTTCTTCTGCAGGGGTTTTCAGCTCAGCAGTCTTCTTCTTCGGTAAGTTGCAGGAATCTGATTTCCTAGGTTCTGGGGAGCCCCTAAATACTGAATTTAGGGGTGTGTTTAGGTCTGGGAGGGCAGTAGCCAATAGCTACTGTCCTTGAGGGTGGGTACACCCTCTTTGTGCCTCCTCCCTGAGGGGAGGGGGGCACATCCCTATTCCTATTGGGGGAATCCTCCTTCTACAAGATGGAGGATTTCTAAAAGTCAGAGTCACCTCAGCTCAGGACACCTTAGGGGCTGTCCTGACTGGCCAGTGACTCCTCCTTGTTTTTCTCATTATCTCTCCTGGACTTGCCGCCAAAAGTGGGGGCTGGGTCCAGGGGGCGGGCATCTCCACTAGCTTGAGTGCCCTGGGGCATTGTAACACGAAGCTTGAGCCTTTGAAGCTCACTGCTAGGTGTTACAGTTCCTGCAGGGGGGAGGTGTGAAGCACCTCCACCCAGAGCAGGCTTTGTTTCTGTCCTCAGAGAGCACAAAGGCTCTCACCGCATGGGGTCAGAAACTCGTCTCTCAGCAGCAGGCTGGCAGAGACCAGTCAGTCCTGCACTGAACAATTGGGTAAAATACAGGGGGCATCTCTAAGATGCCCTCTGTGTGCATTTTTTAATAAATCCAACACTGGCATCAGTGTAGGTTTATTAATCTGAGAAGTTTGGTACCAAACTTCACAGTATTCAGTGTAGCCATTATGGAGCTGTGGAGTTCGTTTTTGACAGACTCCCAGACCATATTCTCTTATGGCTACCCTGCACTTACAATGTCTAAGGTTTTGCTTAGACAGTGTAGGGGCATAGTGCTCATGCACATATGCCCTCACCTGTGGTATAGTGCACCCTGCCTTAGGGCTGTAAGGCCTGCTAGAGGGGTGACTTACCTATGCCACAGGCAGTGTGAGGTTGGCATGGCACCCTGAGGGGAGTGCCATGTCGACTTAGTCATTTTCTCCCCTCCAGCACACACAACCTGGCAAGCAGTGTGTCTGTGCTGAGTGAGGGGTCCCTAGGGTGGCATAAGACATGCTGCAGCCCTTAGAGACCTTCCCTGGCATCAGGGCCCTTGGTACCAGGGGTACCAGTTACAAGGGGCTTACCTGGGTGCCAGCGTTGTGCCAATTGTGGAAACAATGGTACATTTTAGGTGAAAGAACACTGGTGCTGGGGCCTGGTTAGCAGGGTCCCAGCACACTTCTCAGTCAAGTCAGCATCAGTATCAGGCAAAAAGTGGGGGGTAACTGCAACAGGGAGCCATTTCTTTACAATAGGTATATGCCTCATAAGCTTCCAGGATGAGCTCCTGGGTTCTGGTCTCTGTGTCAGACATTTTTATCTTACTAAAGTTGGGACCTTTTTGGAATTTAGAGTTCCCCTTTTTGGATAACTAACTAAAGCAAATACTTTTAAACTTTTTCTAAAGTTGTAGGGACCTAACCAAGGCCCTAACAATTACTTTTAGAAAATTGTAAACATGTTAGTCAATTAGAAACATCAAAAACAATTAACTAAAAGACAATTTGGAGAGTTATTCATGTGTTAACACAATTGAAAGAGTGGTATCAGCAAACACAAAGGGGGTCATTATGAACCCCGGCGGTTCAGCCCGCCATATAATGAACACATCGAAGGCCGCCATACGTGGCCTTGCTCCACCGCCAGGCTGCCTCAGACAGGCAGCCTGATGGTGGAAGGAATTATTGTCCGACAGGGCAGCGCTGCTGCCCTGTGGATAATGATCCCTACTGCCTCCAGCCTTTCCCTGGCAGGTTCACCTGCCAGTGAAAGGCTTGCGGAAGGGGTGCTCTGGGGGCCCTCTGGGGGCCCCTGCACTGCCCATGCACTTGGCATGGGCAGTGCAGGGGCCCCTGTGCAGTGCCCCATCGCGCAGGTCACTGCCCAATTTACGGGCAGTGATCCGCGCGACGGCTGGAGCTGCACCCGCCGCACAGAGGCATTGACGGCGGCTCCATGTGGAGGCGCCGGCAATGTCCCTGCCCAGCAAAATGTTCATAATGCGGCCGGCAGGGTCCCAGGGGTGCTGGCGGTCAGTAGAATAGACGCCTGCCTGAACACGGCGGTGAAAAACGTTGTGTTCATAATGAGAGCCAAAGGCTTTACCCCACCGCTGATACACCAAATGTTGGAGGCTGGTCCTCTCTGTATAAAATCGAGTACACTATGCAGTGGGTCTGGGCAAACACACGTTGTCTTCCAGAGTTAAAGTTAGACCACCTAATGCTCCAATTTTTAAGGTAGCTGGTCGAGCAGTTAGGCTAATCACGAGGTGAGTACAGCTGCCTAGCACACAAGGGAGGGAGGGAACAAAAGGAGAGTGACACACATACGCACAACACACACCATTCACACACACACACCATACACACAACCAGCTGCAGACGTAAACCAATGGCACAGGGCACACGGCATAATAATACAAGGACTAGAGTTCAGAAGTACTGAAAATGTATTTGCAAGGCAAAAGTCACCATATGAACCAATTTTCGAACGGATAGACATAAACGATTGTCTAGAAGGGGCCAGTGCCCAGTCCAAAGTCCAGAAGCCCCACATGGCCACAGGGCACAGTCCAAGCTCCAACTTGATCGTGACTAACTACCCACAAAACTGTGCAGGGACAACATCACAGAAGTGGACAGGCACCTCAGGGGGAAGGGAGGTGGGGGGCACCTCTGCTGAAGTCAGGAACTTGTCCACTGGTTCTAGAAGGGGCTCCATGCCCATTTCCCAATGCTGGGTAGTGCAGGGTCACAGTCACTGAGGTGGGGAACTTGCCTACTGATCCTGGAGGATGCTCCATGCCCATTTCCCAATGCTGGGGAGTGCAAGGTCACAGTCACTGAGGTGGGGAACTTGCCCACTGGTTCTGGAGGGGGTTCCATGCTCATTTCCCAATGCTGAGGAGTGCAAGGTCACAGTCACTGAGGTGGGGAACTTGCCCACTGATCCTGGAGGGGGCTCCATGCCCATTTCCCAATGCTGGGGAGTGCAAGGTCACAGTCACTGAGTGGGGAACTTGCCCACTGATCCTGGAGGGGGTTCCATGCCCATTTCCCAATGCTGGGGAGTGCAAGGTCACCGTCACTGAGGTGGGGAACTTGCCCACTGTGTCTGGAGGGGGCTCCATGCTCATTTTCCAATGCTGAAGTGTGCAAGGTCACAGTCACTGAGGTGGGGAACTTGCCCACTGATCCTGGAGGGGGCTCCATGCCCATTTCTCAATGCTGAGCAGTGCAAGGTCACAGTCACTGAGGTGGAGAACTTGCCCACTGATCCTGGAGGGGGCTTCTTGTACAACAGTCCCTGGAGGGTGGCCTACATGCCTTCTGCTGGAGGTGAGGGCTGCTGTGTCTCAGCTGGAGGTGAGGGCTGCATTGTCTCTGGTGGGGGAGGTGTCTCCTGGGCAAACTCTTCTGGAGGTGAGGGCTGCTGCGTCTCAGCTGGAGATGGGGGCTGCATTGTTTCTGCTGGGGGAGGTGTCTCCTGGGCAGCCTCTGCTGGAGGTGAGGGCTGCTGTGTCTTAGCTGGAGGTAAGGGCTGCATTGTCTCTACTGGGGGAGGTGTCACCTGGGCAGCCTCTCCTGGAGGTGAGGGCTGCAGTGTCTCAGCTGAAGGTGAGAGCTGCATTGTCTCTGCTGGGGGAGGTGTCTCCAGGGCAGCCTGTGCTGGCAGTGAGGGCTGCATTGTCTCTGCTGGGGGAGGTGTCGCCTGGGCAGCCTCTACTGGAGGTGAGGGCTGCTGTGTCCCAGCTGGAGGTGAGGGCTTCTTGCCTGTCATTGGTGGTTGAGTGGGGACCTTTTCTTGCATTGGTGAGTGAGTGGGAACCTTTTCTTGCATTGGTGGTTGAGTGGGAACCTTTTCTTGCATTGGTGGTTGAGTGGGAACCTTACTCCTCCTGGCTGGTAGAGTGGGATCCTTCCCTTTCCTGGCTGGTGGAGTGGGATCCTTCCCTGTCCAGGTTGATGGAGTGGGATTCTTCCCTTTCCTGGATGGTTGATTGGGAACCTTACCCCTCCTGGCTGGTGGAGTTGGATCCTTCCCTTTCCTGGATGGTGGAGTGGGATCCTTCCCTTTCCTGGATGGTAGAGTGGGATCCTTCACTCTCTTGCCTCCACGACTAGGAGGTGCCTCCACTCTCCCCGTGGACTGTTTGGCTGAGTTGCTTTGCTGGGTTGTTGAGACCCTGCTCTTACAGGCAGGACGGGGGAAGGGAAGGGAAGAGGTCAAGACGTGAAAGAAAAAGCTTCTTAGTGGTGTTAGGGCGGGATGTGGGAGGAGGGATGGGAGTGGAGGTTGAGGGAGGGGTTGTTAAAGGAGTACGTATGCTGGACTTGGGTGCAGGTGCATGGGCAGTGTGCTGATGTGAGGTGGATGGCTGTTGGGTGTCAGAGTGCCTGCGTTTATGTTCCTTAGGGCGGGGGGTGTTCTCCTTTGGAAAGTCAAGAATCAAGGGGCATATTTATACTCTGTTTGCGCCGGAATTGCGTCTTTTTTTTGACGCAATTCTGACGCAAAACTAACTCCATGTTTATACTTTGGCGTTAGACGCGTCTAGCGCCAAAGTCCATGGAGTTTGCGTCATTTTTTAGCGTGGACACCTTCCTTGCGTTAATGATATGCAAGGTAGGCATTCCCTTCTAAAAAAGTGACTCCGAGGCATGTGCGCCGTATTTACACTCCCGGGCAAAAATGACGCCCGGGAGTGGGCGGGTCAAAAAAAATGACGTCCATCCGCTTTTGCATCGTTTTTAGCGCCTGGTGAGGGCAGGTGTTAATGGACCTGTGGGCTCGGAAGGAGCCCAGAGGTGCCCTCCCATGCCCCCAGGGACCCCCCCTGTCACCCTCGCCTAAGGATGGAGGGACCCATCCCAGGGAACATAAGGTAAGTTCAGGTAAGTATTATTATTATTTTTTTTTGTGGCATAGGGGGGCCTGATTTGTGCCCCCCTACATGCCACTATGCCCAATGACCATGCCCAGGTGACAGAAGTCCCCTGGGCATGGCCATTGGGCAAGGGGGCATGACTCCTGTCTTTGCTAAGACAGGAGTCATTTCAATGGGGGTTGGGAGTCGGAAAAAATTGCGCAAATCGGGTTGAGGCGATAATTTTGCCTCAGCCTGACTTGCCCCATTTTTTGGCGCCCAAGCTCCATATTCCCCTACGCCTGCGCTGCCTGGTGTATGTCATTTTTTTTGACGCACACCAGGCAGCGCCGCCGGCTAACGCCGGCTAACGTCATTGAATAAATACGGCGCCCGCATGGCGCTTCAGAATGGCGTTAGCCGGCGTTAGATTTTTTGACGCACAACTGCGTTGGCGCAGTTGTGCGTCGAAAAGTATAAATATGGCCCCAAGTGAGGTTATAGACAGAACATGGTGGTCACGTCTGTAGGAAAGTACCATCTTGCCTGGCATGTTACCCCCATTTTTCACTGTATATATGTTGTTTTAGTTGTATGTGTCACTGGGACCCTGGTAACCCAGGGCCCCAGTGCTCATAAGTGTGCCTGAATGTGTTACCTGTGTAGTGACTAACTGTCTCACTGAGGCTCTGCTAATCAGAACCTCAGTGGTTATGCTCTCTCATTTCTTTCCAAATTGTCACTGACAGGCTAGTGACCATTTTTACCAATTCACATTGGCTTACTGGAACACCCTTATAATTCCCTAGTATATGGTACTGAGGTACCCAGGGTATTGGGGTTCCAGGAGATCCCTATGGGCTGCAGCATTTCTTTTGCCACCCATAGGGAGCTCTGACAATTCTTACACAGGCCTGCCACTGCAGCCTGAGTGAAATAACGTCCACGTTATTTCACAGCCATTTTACACTGCACTTAAATAACTTATAAGTCACCTATATGTCTAACCTTTACCTGGTAAAGGTTAGGTGCAAAGTTACTTAGTGTGAGGGCACCCTGGCACTAGCCAAGGTGCCCCCATATTGTTCAGAGCCAATTCCCTGAACTTTGTGAGTGCGGGGACACCATTACACGCGTGCACTACATATAGGTCACTACCTATATGTAGCTTCACAATGGTAAGTCCGAATATGGCCATGTAACATGTCTATGATCATGGAATTGCCCCCTCTATGCCATCCTGGCATAGTTGGCACAATCCCATGATCCCAGTGGTCTGTAGCACAGACCCTGGTACTGCCAAACTGCCCTTCCTGGGGTTTCACTGCAGCTGCTGCTGCTGCCAACCCCTCAGACAGGCAGCTGCCCTCCTGGGGTCCAGCCAGGCCTGGCCCAGGATGGCAGAACAAAGAACTTCCTCTGAGAGAGGGTGTGACACCCTCTCCCTTTGGAAAATGGTGTGAAGGCAGGGGAGGAGTAGCCTTCCCCAGCCTCTGGAAATGCTTTGTTGGGCACAGATGTGCCCAATTCTGCATAAGCCAGTCTACACCGGTTCAGGGACCCCTTAGCCCCTGCTCTGGCGTGAAACTGGACAAAGGAAAGGGGAGTGACCACTCCCCTGACCTGCACCTCCCCTGGGATGTGTCCAGAGCTCCTCCAGTGTGCTCCAGACCTCTGCCATCTTGGAAACAGAGGTGCTGCTGGTACACTGGACTGCTCTGAGTGGCCAGTGCCACCAGGTGACATCAGAGACTCCTGCTGATAGGCTCCTTCAGGTGTTAGTAGCCTATCCTCTCTCCTAGGTAGCCAAATCCTCTTTTCTGGCTATTTAGGGTCTCTGTCTCTGGGGAAACGTTAGATAACGAATGCATGAGCTCAGCCGAGTTCCTCTGCATCTCTCTCTTCACCTTCTGATAAGGAATCGACTGCTGACCGCGCTGGAAGCCTGCAAACCTGCAACATAGTAGCAAAGACGACTACTGCAACTCTGTAACGCTGATCCTGCCGCCTTCTCGACTCCTTTCCTGCTTGTGCATGCTGTGGGGGTAGTCTGCCTCCTCTCTGCACCAGAAGCTCGGAAGAAATCTCCCGTGGGTCGACGGAATCTTCCCCCTGCAACTGCAGGCACCAAAAAGCTGCATTACCGGTCCCTTGGGTCTCCTCTCAGCACGACGAGCGAGGTCCCTCGAATCCAGCGACTCTGTCCAAGTGACCCCCACAGTCCAGTGACTCTTCAGTCCAAGTTTGGTGGAGGTAAGTCCTTGCCTCACCTCGCTGGGCTGCACTGCTGGGAACCGCGACTTTGCAGCTACTCCGGCCCCTGTGCACTTCCGGCGGAAATCCTTTGTGCACAGCCAAGCCTGGGTCCACGGCACTCTAACCTGCATTGCACGACTTTCTAAGTTGGTCTCCGGCGACGTGGGACTCCTTTGTGCAACTTCGGCGAGCACCGTTTCACGCATCCTCCTAGTGCCTGTTTCTGGCACTTCTCCGGGTGCTACCTGCTTTAGTGAGGGCTCTTTGTCTTGCTCGACGTCCCCTCTCTCTTCAGGTCCAATTTGCGACCTCCTGGTCCCTCCTGGGCCCCAGCAGCGTCCATAAACGCCAAACGCACGATTTGCGACTAGCAAGGCTTGTTGGCGTCCTTTCGGCGGGAAAACACTTCTGCAAGACTCTCCAAGGCAAGAGGGATCCGTCCACCAAAGGGGAAGTCTCTAGCCTTTTTCGTTCCTGCAGAAACCTCAGCTTCTTCTGTCCAGTAGAAGCTTCTTTGCACCCGCAGCTGGCATTTCCTGGGCATCTGCCCATCTCCGACTTGCTTGTGACTTTTGGACTTGGTCCCCTTGTTCCACAGGTACCCTAGATTGGAAATCCACAGTTGTTGCATTGCTGGTTTGTGTCTTTCCTGCATTATTCCTCTAACACGACTTCTTTGTCCTTAGGGGAACTTTAGTGCACTTTGCACTCACTTTTCAGGGTCTTGGGGAGGGTTATTTTTCTAAATCTCACTATTTTCTAATAGTCCCAGCGACCCTCTACAAGGTCACATAGGTTTGGGGTCCATTCGTGGTTCGCATTCCACTTTTGGAGTATATGGTTTGTGTTGCCCCTATCCCTGTGTTTCCCCATTGTATCCTATTGTAACTATACATTGTTTGCACTGTTTTCTAAGACTATACTGCATATTTTTGCTATTGTGTATATATATCTTGTGTATATTTCCTATCCTCTCACTGAGGGTACACTCTAAGATACTTTGGCATATTGTCATAAAAATAAAGTACCTTTATTTTTAGTATAACTGTGTATTGTGTTTTCTTATGATATTGTGCATATGACACTAAGTGGTACTGTAGTAGCTTCACACGTCTCCTAGTTCAGCCTAAGCTGCTCTGCTAAGCTACCATTATCTATCAGCCTAAACTGCTAGACACCCTATACACTAATAAGGGATAACTGGGCCTGGTGCAAGGTGCAAGTACCCCTTGGTACTCACTACAAGCCAGTCCAGCCTCCTACGTTGGTTGTGCAGTGGTGGGATAAGTGCTTGAGACTACTTACCACTCTTGTCATTGTACTTTTCATAAGAGAAAAATATACAAAACAAGGTCAGTGTATATACACATAGCCAAAAAGTTTTGCATTTCCTCTTTTCACTCTTTTCTAAGTGCTGAAAAGTACTTCTAACTTTCTAAAAAGTTCTAAAAAGTTTTTAAAGTTTTTTTCTCTGTCTTTCTAAAAGCTCTGACAAACTTTTTATCTTTTACTATCACTTTAACTCTCTCTAAAAAATGTCTGGCACAGGCCAAAATGTTGATCTGTCCAAACTTGCATATGACAACCTTAGCTGGAAAAGAGCAAGGAGTCTCTGTATAGAAAGAGGTTTGAGTGTAGGGAAGAATCCTTCCTTGGAACTGTTACTTAACATGCTTAGAGAACAGGATAAGGCCATAGGTGCCTCATCTGTTGAAAAAGTACCTAATAGTTCTCAATCTGATTCAGGGACTCCCCCAGGAAAAGATTCAGGAAATAAACTTCCTAGCCTGCCCATTACTAGACAGTCTAGCATAGTTGGGAATGATGATGAGCCACACCATACAAATAGTGTTGTCTTACATCATAGCAAAAGCATTTATTCTCACCATACTGGTAGTAATGTTTCTGTTAACCAAGCTGTTAGGGTGGCTTCTGTAAGGGACAGGTCTCCTTCTGTTCATTCCCATCATACCTCTGTATCTAGGAATGTCCCTCCCACCAACCCTGATGACAGAATGTTAGAGAGGGAACTCAATAAGTTGAGGGTGGAACAAACCAGACTGAAGCTTAAAAAGCAACAGCTGGATTTGGATAGACAGTCTTTTGAACTAGAGAAGGAAAGACAGAAGTTGGGTTTAGAAACCCATGGTGGCAGCAGCAGTATTCCCCATAGTCATCCTGCAAAAGAGCATGATTCCAGGAATCTGCACAAGATAGTTCCCCCTTATAAGGAGGGGGATGACATTAACAAGTGGTTTGCTGCACTTGAGAGGGCCTGTGTTGTACAGGATGTCCCTCAAAGGCAGTGGGCTGCTATCCTATGGCTATCATTTAGTGGAAAAGGTAGGGATAGGCTCCTTACTGTAAAAGAAAATGATGCTAATAATTTCCAAGTTCTTAAGAATGCACTCCTGGATGGTTATGGCTTAACCACTGAACAGTACAGGATAAAGTTCAGAGAGACCAAAAGGAGTCTTCACAAGACTGGGTTGATTTCATTGACCATTCAGTGAAGGCCTTGGAGGGGTGGTTACATGGCAGTAAAGTTACTGATTATGACAGCCTGTATAACCTAATCCTGAGAGAGCATATTCTTAATAATTGTGTGTCTGATTTGTTGCACCAGTACTTGGTGGACTCTGATCTGACCTCTCCCCAAGAATTGGGAAAGAAGGCAGACAAATGGGTCAGAACAAGAGTGAACAGAAAAGTTCATACAGGGGGTGACAAAGATGGCAACAAAAAGAAGGATGGTAAGTCTTCAGACAAGGGTGGGGACAAATCTAAAAATGAGTCTTCATCAGGCCCACAAAAACACTCTGGTGGGGGTGGTGGGTCCAAATCCTCCTTTAATCAGAACAAGGAAAAGAAACCATGGTGCTATTTATGTAAAATAAAAGGCCATTGGACAACAGATCCCAGTTGTCCAAAGAAAGGCACCACTGCTCCTACCACTACAACCCCTATTGCTACACCTAGTGTCCCTACTAATAGCAGTGGTGGTGGGAGCAAACCTACTAATAGCCAATCTAAGGGAGTAGCTGGGCTCACTTTTGGTAATTTAGTTGGGGTTGGCCTTGTTAGGGAGGCCACAGAGGCTGTGTTAGTCTCTGAGGGGGCTATTGATTTAGCCACCTTAGTTGCTTGTCCCCTTAATATGGATAAGTACAAGCAGCTACCCCTAATAAATGGTGTTGAGGTTCAGGCCTACAGGGACACTGGTGCCAGTGTGACTATGGTCATAGAGAAACTGGTCCAACCTGAACAACACCTACTTGGTCACCAGTACCAAGTAACCGATGCTCACAACAACACACTTAGCCACCCCATGGCTGTTGTAAATCTCAACTGGGGGGGGTTACTGGTCCAAAGAAAGTTGTGGTAGCTTCAGATTTACCTGTAGACTGTCTATTAGGGAATGATTTGGAGACATCAGCTTGGTCAGATGTGGAGTTGGAGGCCCATGCAGCAATGCTGGGCATCCCAGGGCATATTTTTGCTTTGACAAGGGCTCAGGCCAAAAAGCAAAAAGGACAGGGAAGCTTGGATCCTGGAACAATGGAGCAAGTGCTCCCTAAAGCTAGGGCTAGTAGAAGCAAACCACTTCCTACTATCCCTCCCTCTACAGTGGATTCAACTTCTGAAGAAGAAGAATTCCCTCCCTGTGCAGAACCTACACCAGAGGAGCTGGAAGCAGACACTGCTGAGCTTTTGGGTGAAGGGGGGCCTGCCAGAGAGGAGCTGAGTGTGGCACAGCAAACCTGTCCCACATTAGAGGGTCTCAGACAGCAAGCTGTCAAACAGGCTAATGGGGATGTCAGTGACTCTCACAAAGTTTACTGGGAGGACAACCTCTTGTACACTGAGCATAGGGATCCTAAACCTGGAGCTGCCAGGAGATTAGTGATTCCTCAGGAGTACAGAAAGTTCCTCCTAACACTGGCACATGACATTCCCTTAGCTGGGCATCTAGGACAAATGAAAACTTGGGACAGGCTTGTTCCCCTGTTTCATTGGCCTAGAATGTCTGAGGACACAAAGGAATTTTGTAAGTCCTGTGAAACCTGTCAAGCCAGTGGCAAGACAGGTGGCACCCCAAAGGCACCCCTTATCCCACTGCCTGTGGTTGGGGTTCCCTTTGAAAGGGTAGGGGTTGACATAGTTGGCCCCCTTGACCCTCCTACTGCTTCAGGCAATAGGTTTATCTTAGTGGTAGTGGACCATGCCACAAGATATCCTGAAGCTATTCCTTTAAGGACCACTACAGCACCTGCAGTGGCAAAGGCCCTCCTGGGAATATTTTCCAGGGTGGGCTTCCCAAAGGAAGTAGTATCAGACAGGGGAAGCAATTTCATGTCTGCATACTTAAAGGCCATGTGGAAGGAGTGTGGTGTAACGTACAAGTTCACAACACCCTATCATCCACAAACAAATGGACTGGTGGAGAGATTTAATAAAACTCTCAAAGGCATGATTATGGGTCTCCCTGAAAAACTCCGCAGGAGATGGGATATCCTTCTACCATGCCTCCTTTTTGCCTACAGGGAGGTACCCCAGAAAGGAGTGGGCTTCAGCCCCTTTGAACTTCTTTTTGGACACCCTGTTAGGGGTCCACTCACACTTGTAAAGGAGGGTTGGGAACAACCTTTAAAAGCTCCTAAGCAGGATATTGTGGACTATGTACTTGGCCTCAGATCAAGGATGGCTGAGTACATGAAAAAGGCCAGTAAAAACCTTCAGGCCAGCCAAGAGCTCCAAAAGCAATGGCATGATCAGAAGGCTGTTTTGGTTCAGTACCAACCAGGGCAGAAAGTGTGGGTCTTGGAGCCTGTGGCCCCAAGAGCACTCCAAGATAAATGGAGTGGACCCCACACAATTGTTGAAAAGAAGGGTGAAGTCACCTACTTGGTTGACTTAGGCACTGCCAGGAGTCCCCTTAGGGTGCTCCATGTCAACCGCCTGAAACCCTACTATGACAGGGCTGATCTCACCCTGCTCATGGCAACTGATGAGGGACAGGAAGAAGACAGTGATCCTCTACCTGATCTCTTCTCTTCCACAGAACAAGATGCTCTTGTGGAAGGTGTAGTTTTGGCAGATTGTCTTACTGCTGAGCAGAAAGACCATTGCATAAATCTCCTAGGACAATTTTCAGAACTCTTCTCTACTGTGCCAGGCACCACTTCTTGGTGTGAGCACACTATAGATACTGGAGACAGTTTACCTGTCAAAAGTAAGATCTATAGGCAGCCTGACCATGTCAGGGACTGCATAAAGCAAGAAGTTCAGAAAATGTTGGAACTAGGAGTGGTTGAGCACTCTGACAGTCCATGGGCTTCTCCTGTGGTACTGGTACCAAAACCCAATTCTAAAGATGGAAAGAAGGAAATGCGGTTTTGTGTAGACTATAGAGGTCTCAACTTGGTAACCAAAACTGATGCTCACCCTATACCCAGGGCAGATGAGCTCATAGATACACTGGCATCTGCCAAGTATCTAAGCACTTTTGATTTGACTGCAGGGTATTGGCAGATCAAATTGTCAGAAGATGCTAAACCTAAGACTGCATTTTCTACCATTGGAGGACATTACCAGTTTACTGTAATGCCTTTTGGTTTGAAAAATGCACCTGCCACTTTTCAGAGGTTGGTGAACACAGTCCTGCAAGGGCTGGAAGCTTTCAGTGCAGCATATTTGGACGATATAGCTGTCTTTAGCTCCAGCTGGGATGATCACCTGGTCCACCTATGGAAAGTTTTGGAGGCCCTGCAAAAGGCAGGCCTCACTATCAAGGCTTCAAAGTGCCAGATAGGGCAGGGGAAGGTGGTTTATCTGGGACACCTTGTTGGTGGGGAACAGATTGCACCACTTCAGGGGAAAATCCAAACTATTATTGATTGGGTTCCCCCTACCACTCAGACTCAGGTGAGAGCCTTCCTAGGCCTCACTGGGTATTACAGGAGGTTCATTAAGAACTATGGCTCCATTGCAGCCCCTCTTAATGACCTCACATCCAAGAAAATGCCTAAAAAGGTATTATGGACAGCAAACTGTCAGAAAGCTTTTGAGGAGCTGAAGCAGGCCATGTGCTCTGCACCTGTCCTGAAAAGCCCTTGTTACTCTAAAAAATTCTATGTCCAGACTGATGCATCTGAATTAGGAGTAGGGGCAGTCCTATCACAACTTAATTCTGAGGGCCAGGATCAACCTGTTGCTTTTATTAGTAGAAGGTTGACCCCTAGAGAAAAGCGTTGGTCTGCCATTGAGAGGGAGGCCTTTGCTGTGGTCTGGGCTCTGAAGAAGTTGAGGCCATACCTGTTTGGCACTCACTTCATTGTTCAGACAGACCACAAACCTCTACTTTGGCTAAAACAAATGAAAGGTGAAAATCCTAAATTGTTGAGGTGGTCCATATCCCTACAGGGAATGGACTATACAGTGGAACATAGACCTGGGAGTAGCCACTCCAATGCAGATGGACTCTCCAGATATTTCCACTTAGACAATGAAGACTCATCAGGTCATGGCTAGTCTTATTGTCCTTCGTTTGGGGGGGGGTTGTGTAAGAAAGTACCATCTTGCCTGGCATGTTACCCCCATTTTTCACTGTATATATGTTGTTTTAGTTGTATGTGTCACTGGGACCCTGGTAACCCAGGGCCCCAGTGCTCATAAGTGTGCCTGAATGTGTTACCTGTGTAGTGACTAACTGTCTCACTGAGGCTCTGCTAATCAGAACCTCAGTGGTTATGCTCTCTCATTTCTTTCCAAATTGTCACTGACAGGCTAGTGACCATTTTTACCAATTCACATTGGCTTACTGGAACACCCTTATAATTCCCTAGTATATGGTACTGAGGTACCCAGGGTATTGGGGTTCCAGGAGATCCCTATGGGCTGCAGCATTTCTTTTGCCACCCATAGGGAGCTCTGACAATTCTTACACAGGCCGGCCACTGCAGCCTGAGTGAAATAACGTCCACGTTATTTCACAGCCATTTTACACTGCACTTAAGTAACTTATAAGTCACCTATATGTCTAACCTTTACCTGGTAAAGGTTAGGTGCAAAGTTACTTAGTGTGAGGGCACCCTGGCACTAGCCAAGGTGCCCCCACATTGTTCAGAGCCAATTCCCTGAACTTTGTGAGTGCGGGGACACCATTACACGCGTGCACTACATATAGGTCACTACCTATATGTAGCTTCACAATGGTAACTCCGAATATGGCCATGTAACATGTCTATGATCATGGAATTGCCCCCTCTATGCCATCCTGGCATAGTTGGCACAATCCCATGATCCCAGTGGTCTGTAGCACAGACCCTGGTACTGCCAAACTGCCCTTCCTGGGGTTTCACTGCAGCTGCTGCTGCTGCCAACCCCTCAGACAGGCAGCTGCCCTCCTGGGGCCCAGCCAGGCCTGGCCCAGGATGGCAGAACAAAGAACTTCCTCTGAGAGAGGGTGTGACACCCTCTCCCTTTGGAAAATGGTGTGAAGGCAGGGGAGGAGTAGCCTCCCCCAGCCTCTGGAAATGCTTTGTTGGGCACAGATGTGCCCAATTCTGCATAAGCCAGTCTACACCGGTTCAGGGACCCCTTAGCCCCTGCTCTGGCGCGAAACTGGACAAAGGAAAGGGGAGTGACCACTCCCCTGACCTGCACCTCCCCTGGGAGGTGTCCAGAGCTCCTCCAGTGTGCTCCAGACCTCTGCCATCTTGGAAACAGAGGTGCTGCTGGCACACTGGACTGCTCTGAGTGGCCAGTGCCACCAGGTGACGTCAGAGACTCCTGCTGATAGGCTCCTTCAGGTGTTAGTAGCCTATCCTCTCTCCTAGGTAGCCAAACCCTCTTTTCTGGCTATTTAGGGTCTCTGTCTCTGGGGAAACGTTAGATAACGAATGCATGAGCTCAGCCGAGTTCCTCTGCATCTCTCTCTTCACCTTCTGATAAGGAATCGACTGCTGACCGCGCTGGAAGCCTGCAAACCTGCAACATAGTAGCAAAGACGACTACTGCAACTCTGTAACGCTGATCCTGCCGCCTTCTCGACTGTTTTCCTGCTTGTGCATGCTGTGGGGGTAGTCTGCCTCCTCTCTGCACCAGAAGCTCCGAAGAAATCTCCCGTGGGTTGACGGAATCTCCCCCCTGCAACCGCAGGCACCAAAAAGCTGCATTACCGGTCCCTTGGGTCTCCTCTCAGCACGACGAGCGAGGTCCCTCGAATCCAGCGACTCTGTCCAAGTGACCCCCACAGTCCAGTGACTCTTCAGTCTAAGTTTGGTGGAGGTAAGTCCTTGCCTCACCTCGCTGGGCTGCATTGCTGGGAACCGCGACTTTGCAGCTACTCCGGCCCCTGTGCACTTCCGGCAGAAATCCTTTGTGCACAGCCAAGCCTGTGTCCACGGCACTCTAACCTGCATTGCACGACTTTCTAAGTTGGTCTCCGGCGACGTGGGACTCCTTTGTGCAACTTCGGCGAGCACCGTTTCACGCATCCTTGTAGTGCCTGTTTCTGGCACTTCTCTGGGTGCTACCTGCTTCAGTGAGGGCTCTTTGTCTTGCTCGACGTCCCTTCTCTCTTCAGGTTTAATTTGCGACCTCCTGGTCCCTCCTGGGCCCCAGCAGCGTCCAAAAACGCCAAACGCACGATTTGCAACTAGCAAGGCTTGTTGGCGTCCTTTCGGCGGGAAAACACTTCTGCACGACTCTCCAAGGCAAGAGGGATCCGTCCACCAAAGGGGAAGTCTCTAGCCCTTTTCGTTCCTGCAGAAACCTCAGCTTCTTCTGTCCAGTAGAAGCTTCTTTGCACCCGCAGCTGGCATTTCCTGGGCATCTGCCCATCTCCGACTTGCTTGTGACTTTTGGACTTGGTCCCCTTGTTCCACAGGTACCCTAGATTGGAAATCCACAGTTGTTGCATTGCTGATTTGTGTCTTTCCTGCATTATTCCTCTAACACGACTTCTTTGTCCTTAGGGGAACTTTAGTGCACTTTGCACTCACTTTTCAGGGTCTTGGGGAGGGTTATTTTTCTAACTGTCACTATTTTCTAATAGTCCCAGCGACCCTCTACAAGGTCACATAGGTTTGGGGTCCATTCGTGGTTCGCATTCCACTTTTGGAGTATATGGTTTGTGTTGCCCCTATCCCTATGTTTCCCCATTGCATCCTATTGTAACTATACATTGTTTGCACTGTTTTCTAAGACTATACTGCATATTTTTGCTATTGTGTATATATATCTTGTGTATATTTCCTATCCTCTCACTGAGGGTACACTCTAAGATACTTTGGCATATTGTCATAAAAATAAAGTACCTTTATTTTTAGTATAACTGTGTATTGTGTTTTCTTATGATATTGTGCATATGACACTAAGTGGTACTGTAGTAGCTTCACACGTCTCCTAGTTCAGCCTAAGCTGCTCTGCTAAGCTACCATTATCTATCAGCCTAAACTGCTAGACACCCTATACACTAATAAGGGATAACTGGGCCTGGTGCAAGGTGCAAGTACCCCTTGGTACTCACTACAAGCCAGTCCAGCCTCCTACAACGTCCGTCGCTGATCGCCATTGGCCACTGCACTCCATAGAGCCCCGTATTAGCCAATGAGGAATTGCACGGTGGTGCAAGACCTCCTTCCACCACGGCACCCAACGTCGGCGGAGATACAGGGCAGATAGTCGCCATTTCTTGGTGGTGGACTACATACAGATCTTCCATAACTGCGTCATTTATAGATATTGCACATACATTGCCATTCCCACTGTCCCATCACATTAATGCTGTATGCACACTGAGGTGGTGGTTCATTTTGACAGCCTACTCACTCTTGTGTCCCTTAGATACCTACCACTGTGGATTAATAGGAGGAGGAGACAAACCCCTGTGTACAGACCTCTTGTGGACCTGGCTACACTGGAGGACAGGCACATTATACTTACCTATAGACTGGACAGGGCACAATCACAGACCTGTGTTCCCAATTGTAGCCAGACCTGATATCAGCTATCCGTCATCACATTGGGATCACCCCCTCTTGTGCAGGTTCTATCAGAGCTCCATTTCCTGGCAACTGGTTCTTTCCAAGTGACAGTGGGCTTGGCAGCAGGAATGTCACAGCCAATGTTCTCAGTTGTGCTGGCAATGGTATTGTCTGCCTCGGTGAAACACATGTGCAGCTACATTTCTTTCCCCCAGGTGGAAGATTTGGCCACTGTGAAGGCCGGATTCTATACAATGGGACATATACCCAATATTATTGGGGCCATTGATGGTACACATATTGCGTTTGTCTCCCCCCCGCCAGAATGAACAGGTTTTCAGGAATCGGAAGAGTTTCCACTCAGTGAATGTGCAAATTGTGTGCCTGGCTGGCCAGTACATCTCCCACGTCACTGCCAAGTATTCAGGGTCGATGCATGACGCCTTCGTTCTGAGGAATAGCAGCATCCCAAATGTGATGGTCCAACTACAGAGGCACAGGGTGTGGCTAATAGGTGAGGCAGAGTCCCCACCCACTGTATGTCAGTATATGCCTTCAAGTGTTATCCCCATAGGATTGTGTAATGCTAAATTTTGTCCCTCAATATTTGCAGGTGACTCTGGCTACCCAAACCTATTGTGGCTCCTGACCCCTGTGAGGAATGCCAGGACAGGGGCTGAGAACCGTTATAAAGATGCACTTGGGTGAACCAGGAGAATAATCAAGAGGACCTTCGGCCTCCTGAAGGACAGGTTCAGATGCCTGCATCTGGCAGGTGGATCACAGGTGGATCCCTGTGCTACTCACCGAGAAGTTCTGCTAGATAGTAGTGGCATGCTGCGTGTTGCACAACCTGGCCCTCAGACGACATGTGCCTTTTCTGCAGGAGGAGGGGACTGGAGATGCCCCTGTGGCAGCAGTGGACCCTGAGGACAGTGAGGATGAGGAGACAGAAGATGTGGACAACAGAACATCAGTTATACGTCAATACTTCCAATGGCACACAGGTGAGACAGTGCAACTGACCATTACTGTGACTATTGATGTTTTCAGTGTGGCTGTATCATGAAGGCATTCACGTCCTTTGCATTCACGTCCTTTGCATCTCAACTTACTGTCACCTATGGCTTGTCCTTCTACAGATGTTGGTGATATGACATCAGTGTCCTGATGTGTTTACTGCAGACAGCTACAGGTCATTATTTGTATGTTATCACAGTGTTCCGATTATTTGCACTAGATGTAACTGTTCCCATAAATGCACTATTTCAACACATAAAACAGTGTCACTCAAATTGTGTTCAAGGGTGTTTATTGTAGTGCAAATCATTGAGGGAAAGGTGCAATGGAATGGGGTGATGGTCCAGGGTATTGTTCCAGTCTGTTTGTAGCACAAGTCCAGTGTCCAAGGGGCCATAGGAAGGGGAGCAAAGGCAGTTCAAAGTGGACAAGGTGACAGGGTGGGACACAAGGGGGACAATAAGGAGAGTCTCATTTCCCGGCGGTGGTCTTGGTTTTGGCAAGTGTCTCTGGCTTCTGCCTGGGTTGCAGGGAACATTTGCGGGGTGGTTCACCTTCTACAGGGGAGGGGTGCTGGTGGCCTGTGGGTCCTGTGGCGGGGCCTCCTGCCCACTAGCTGCAGCGAAGTGTAGGGCTGGTCAACAGACTGGCTGGTGGTAGGGGCCCGCTGGTGTGCTGTCCATTCCCTCATGATGTTGGTCATGTCTGCCAGCACCCCTCCTATGGAGATCATGGTGGTGTTGAGAGCCTGCAAGTCCTCCATGAGCTCCTGATGGTGTTCCTCCTACAGCCGATTGTTCTCCTGCATGTTGTTAAGGATCTGGACCATCGTGTCCTGGGATTGTTGGTAGGCCCCCAGGACATTGGTGAGTGCCTTCTGGAGAGGTTCCCTGGGCATGTCCTCCCCCTTGTGCACATTGGTCCTCCCTGTATCCCTGTTGCCCTCTGCTTGTGTCCCCTGAATGGTGTGCCCACTGCCACTGACCCCAGGTCCCTGACTGTCTTGGTTGTGAGGTGTGGACTCGGGTCCCTGTACAGGTGAGCACACTGCTGATTGATGTGTCCTGGGGACAGAGGTGTGGGGACGCTGGGGGGTTGCTGTGGTGTTGGATACTGATGGGGGAGGCTCTGTGGTTGACTGGGAGTGGGCTGGGGTGACCGACTAACCAGTGGTCCCTGATGGGCCAGGTAGTTCATCCAGATCCTGAAGTCCAGAGTTACTGTCATCACTGGGGGCATCTTCTGTTGGGGGACTGGTTAGTTGTGGCACCTCTCCCTCTGCTGAGATTGGCTGGGGCACCTGTGGGGATGTAAGTGATGGATAATGCTTCATATCTGTGACATATTGTACATCCCTAGCTTCCCCTCTATTGTTGCTGTAGCCCTGCCACATTTGTTTGTGTATGGTGATGTATTGTGGGATTGCTAGTTCTCCATGCTGTGCATGCTTTTGTGATGGGTGTACATACAGGGCTGGGAGGGCTGTCCATGCATTGCTATGGCAGGCAGGGCTTGGCATTGGGGGTAGTCATATGTGTAGGTGCATTGTGTGGGATGGAGTGGAGTGATGGGGGTGAGGGTGTGAGAC
Organism: Pleurodeles waltl; assembly: GCF_031143425.1. Taxonomy (NCBI): domain Eukaryota; kingdom Metazoa; phylum Chordata; class Amphibia; order Caudata; family Salamandridae; genus Pleurodeles; species Pleurodeles waltl. The sequence goes on along the minus strand of NC_090437.1, from coordinate 417,678,423 downwards.
GGCATGCAGGTCTGGGGGTGATAATTAGTAAATGTTGACTCACCAGTGTCCAGTCCTCCGGCAACTCCAGTGAGTCCCTCAGGATGCAGTAATGCCAAGACTTGCTCCTCCCATGCTGTGAGCTGTGGGGAGTAGGTGGGGGTCCACCGCAAGTGCTCTGTGCGGCAAGCTAATGCCTGGCTGCCACAGAACGTACCTTCCCCCATAGGTCGTTCCACTCTTCCTGATGTCGTCCCTTGTTCTTGGATGCTGTCCCACGGCGTTCACCCTGTTTGCGATTCTCCACCATAGCTCCATTTTCCTGGCAATGTATATTTGCTGTACCTGTGCTCCAAACACCTGTGGCTCTACCCTCACTATTTCCTCCACCATGACCTGCAACTCCTCATCTGTGAAACGGGGTGCCTTTGTGGGGACATGGATGTTGTGTTGTGTGGGTAAGTGTGTGGGTGCTGGGTACTGTGGTTGGGTGTGCGAAGTGGGGTGCATGAGGGATGTATGTGTCTAGTTGTCGCAGTGGTCTTAGTGTCAGTCGGGGGGCAATAGTTTGTATTTGTAAAGGGTTGTGGGTGTATGCTTTATAGTGCTGTGGGTGGGTGTGTGTGGTGTGTATCAGTGTCAGGTGTGTGTATTTGGTATTGGCCAATGTTGTGTAGTTTAGTATTTGGGTGTCCATTTTGAGTGTGCCGGTGTGTACTGCCAATGGTTTACCGCCATTGAATGTTCGCTGCAGTGATTCGTGGGTCATGATGTGGTGGGCGTTGTTCTGTTTGCGTAACGGTATGGGTGTTGGTACCGACATTTTAGCACTGACCTTTGGGCTGGCGGATTTGAGTATGTGGCATTATTCTGTCGGATTGGTGTGTGTGTCTCATATTTTGGAATATTCGCCACCGTGGCAGTATGTTGGCGGCTGTCACCGTGGCGGTAAGCAGGATTTATCGCCAATGTCATGATGAGGGCCTTATTCTTTCTCTGCGTTATTACGCACCATTGGAATCAATGCACAGTCACATTTAAACATGCAGTAAAAATCACACAATTGAGTTACCAGTCTCTTCTCTTTCAGGGTGGCCGCGGCAGTAAATGGGCACCTTATGCCAGTCTTGGGCCAATCCCTGTTCCGGCGGGAGCAGCTTTGGAGAAGTTCTTGGCACAGGGTCACCTGGAGGGGCCACTTGGAAAATGAGCTGGTTTGCACATTTAAGGATGGTGCCTTGGGGTCCCTTTGGGCTGTTGAGGTTGCAAGGGGTTGGGGACCTGGGGCACACAGCAGATCCCGCGATGCAAGGCCCAGGCTGGCCAGGTGCAGGGTGAGTTGGAGGTCCAGGAGCTGTGCGCAACGGAGTCCTTTTGGAGCTGGAGGTGAGTCACTTTAAGGGCTGCTTACAAGACAATGGGGGCACTCTGGTTGGAGGTCTGGGGTGTTCCTGAAGTCCTTCAACTGGGGCTTCCTCGTGATCCTTTTTCAGCTTTGGGGGAGCTGATTTTCTGCTTGTCCGATGTCAGCTGACCAGTACCCAGGGTATTGGTGTAACTTGGCCACTAGAGGGAACAGTGCCACCAAACTTGTCATAGTTGTAGGTCACATATTGGCGGTCGTCGGTGTGTGGGTGGGTCCAGCTGTGATGTCCGGTCGTGGAGATATTGGCCAGTCAGTGAAATGACCCTCACTGGTTTGTTGGTCCTTTGCAGGTTTCTTGATTTTCTTGAGTGGTGCCTCCACTCAGGAGGGAGATCTGGGATGATTTGTGAAGCCTGGAGGTCCCCTAGGTTTCTTGGGGTCAGTCCAGTGTCCAGCTCCTCCACAGCGGTGATTTTTGGGTTCTGGGTGCAGCAGGCAGGGTTTGGCACCTTTTCTTGTGCAGCAGGTCCTCAGTTATCTTGCTTTGGTCTTCTTTTGGTGCTGGTCTTATTTGTCTTTTCAAATCTGTTTCAAATCTAATTTCTTGGTCTAGGAGAGCCCACTAAATTCTGAATTTAGTGGGTGTTTTAGGGGAACCTGGTAGTGTCCAATGGGACACTTACCCTTGGGTGGCTACACCCACTACAGTGACCACTTCCTGTGGGAAGGGTCACTTCCCTAAACCTGATTGGCTATTTTCCTCCATTCCAAGATAGAGAAAAATGAAATGAAGGGTCCACTTGGCCTGCAAGCCCCTAGCGGTTGTGCATGCTCAGTGAGGCCACTCCTCCTACACTTTGTGTGGTTTCCCACCTTCGCTCCCTCCAAGAGAGGGGGTTTGCAAAGGTGGAGGCCATTTGCTACTAGCAGCAGGCCTGGGGATCAACTTTCAAGGGCGGTAGCCCTTTGAAGCTCTCTGCCAGGGCAGTGCACATACCTGAGGGAGGGGGAGTTAGCTCCTCCACCCCGGAAGGGCTTTGTTTCACAAACCAGAGAGACAGGGCTCTCCCCCATGGTTTGTGTATTAGCTGTCTTGATGTGGCTGGCTTACTGGAGCCAGTCAGCAACCATGCCAGGATAGCTGGTTTTTGCAGGGGGCCCCTCTAAGGTGACCCCGAGGTACATTTTATAATAAATCAAGTACTGGTACCAGTTTGGATTTATTATTCTGAGTTGTTTGATACCAAACAACCCAGGGTTCAGAGTAACCAATATGTAGCTGGGAAACTCTAATTGACCAGTGTCCAGCATATATAGTAAAATGGATGCTCTGTTCACTCACTATGTCCCAGGTTTGGCAAGGACACAGTGGGGGCATATTACTCATGCAATTATGCCCTCACATATAGTATGGTGCACCCTGCCTTAGGGCTGGAAGGCCTGCTAGAGGGGTGACTTACCAATAAAATATGCAGTTTAGGGTGGACAGGGCACATAGAGAGTGTGCCATGTTGAGTTTGTATTTTGGGTTTGCACCAGGATACTCAGCCTGCTATGGCTTACCCATAGTACCCCATACCTAAGTACCTTTTATTAGGGACTTATAGTGGCAGCTAAAGGTGTATCCAATCACTTTTACCATGTTTTAGGGAAAGAACACTGGCACTGGGAACCTGGTTAGCAGGATCGAGTGCACTCCAGTCCAAGTTGCATTCAGAAACCAGGTAAAAAGTGGTTGGGAGGTACGGCAACAAGGAGGCGGTCTCTCACAGGGAGTGCACAGGGCACTTTCCTCACTGCTCGCCACCCCAGTGGGCCGCCCCTTTGACAAATGAAAAGATAATAAATGTGGTTTATTATCATTTCATTTGTTAAAGGTTTTTCACCTCATGCTGATGTCAGGGTGACGCTCCTGTGCCCTTTCGGAGGAGCCACCTCGGCTTATGAGTGGCATTCTAATGACAAATGTGTGACACTTCAAGTGACAATTTTGCTCTAGTAAAACCAAGTATTGAAGTCACTCTAAAGTAACTAATATCAATTATGAGCTGCTTTTAAGCAATGCATTACTCTAAACAGGTCTTGAAACTGCTGTAAAACAAATGAAATGCAGGAATACGGGAAAAGAGGGAAAGGTGCCTGTTAAGAGACCTGGTTTTCAATCACAATGTAGGAAGCCTTTACAATGCAATGGGTCTCCCATTTGCTCAAGTCAGAGCTATTGGCATTGTAAATTCCTAACTGTACTTTTCTTGCCACATAAATTGAAAATGAAAAGTAAAACAGTTGACATAAGAAAGCCAATTCAAAGCGCCACAGCCGCCATGACCATTGAAGGAGAGACACAAAAGGAAAAAGAAGTCTGTTCGCAGTCAAGCGTATTGGCAAATATGCAATTATCCATGTAACATGGTCAATGGCCAAGGCAGTAACAAAACTGCCCCAAGGATGGACAAACGTAAAGCATTTACCAATTATAACAAAGGATTTTTGAAAGGCAAGGACATGAACGAGTGATAGTGATAGGCGTGTGGTGGGCATAGATAAAAGTTCACAGATAGATTATAACAGGTCAGAGCGTTTGCACACTCAACCTAAAAAAAACAAAAAACTGTAAGAGTGACTGTGATGCTTTTGGCCAAGGCATCCTGTCAAAGCAGTTGGCCAAGTTAAAAGAATAGGAATATTAAAAGACCATTTTGCATTTTTAATCATTTAGTTACCAGTCCTCCTCAAACAAAGCAAAAGCATCACAGTCACTCTTAAAGTTTGTAAATGCTTTTTCTGGGAAATAAAATGCTGTAGTGGGGTGAGCAGGACTGGCTTTAGCGTTGGTGGCACCTATTGTGATAATGATTGTAGGCGCCCCCCAATGACCACCTCCGCCATAGATTCCCTCTCTACCACCCTTTAACAGAGCCACTCAAGTCTCCATATCCACTCTCTCTCAAATTCATTTAATTAGTTTTATAACATTACTCATACCAATGTAGGGTAGGGTGTCAGAGTACGTAGACAATCATTCCTAGGTGTGTAAATCAGTGTATAGGAAATGTTATGTAAGACAAAGGACTATAAGATGTAGGAATCACAGAACATCCATATACTGTATATTTATATATATATATATAAATATATATATATATATATATATATATATATATATATATACTGGTAGGCAGTATAGTTTGACCGTTTGTTCTGGAGAATGACAATCACAGAATTTAAAGTGTAACACCATGGTTGGGGGTTCTCTTTAATAATCATAATTGATTAACCTTTTTTGCAACATTAGGATAATGAAAGACTAGAGAAAAAAATCATAACGCTCTAATCTATACCTTGCTGTTTGCATGCAACTCTTTGATGACAGTTAATTGCTCACTGTTATATATTAGGATTTTAATGCGTTAACTGCAAGTAACAAAAGGATCTCTCTGACAAAAGCAGTAACACTCTGACCGTGTTACATTATATACACTTCGTGATCTGCATAGTGCACTTTCTTCACAGCAGATATAGTAACCCTCTGTGTTACTTTACCATGAGTCAAAACATTCACTAGACAGAACTTGATCTCTCTTCAGAAAGGACATTAATCGCAGAGTTATCATGACTTTTCTTATTGTTGCCTAAAAACTGCCGGAGGCACCAGAGATGTGAGCAGATGGTGAGCTTGTTCTTTCCTCATTTCTGGCTGATCTTTTGGTTTGGCAGGCCCTCTGCAGAGACATTTTAAGGCCTGGGCAAAATGGGCCTGGCCCAGGGCCCCAGCCTTTCGAGGGGGTCCTTGATAGAGCCAGATCTGTCCTGCAGACTCTTGCCCTCATGACCTTGAATAATTCTTAAACAGATTGGAGTGTTTATGTTTCATGCATCACCCATAAAAAAGTTTCTTTTAGATCAAAACAGGACCCCACATATGAGAAATGTAAGAGGGTCAAAGAGATTATTTGCAGTAATTAGTGAGCTGCTGTTGTGTTACAATATTGAAAACACACATCACTATCTCTGAATATTAGATGTAAACACATTTAGAATTCGGACCTATGTGGTGTTGCACTGTCAATGACCTGGTCAAAGAAGACATGAAAGAGATGGAATTGGATCATAAATTCAAAGATGGTCTGAACAGGGGCTCCAAAATACGTTTGGTCCAGGTCCCCCAAAATCCTTAAGATGTCCCTGACCTGCAGAACTGCAGGCTACGGGGAAAACGACATCCTGCCATCTGCCATTGTGACCCTCTCCATAGTAGAGGGGAGTGCAAGGGGTTGTGCAGGACCAGCAGTGGCATAATGAAACTTGAGAGGGGCCATGTAAAGTACATGGAAAGGGCCCCTGAGACACCTCCAGAGCCAGTCAGGAGCTGTCAGGTCAGGGTTCTGCCGCTTGTGCACAGTGCTAGCTGTGCTGAGGGAGCCCCCTGGAGCGTCCCCCATCCCCCCACACTGCAATGGCTGCGGGGGCTAATGTTACACCACTGAGGACCAGGTGCCAGAGAGACTGGTCTGTAGTGCTTAGTGATGACGAGCGTGGCTTGTAAAAAATAAAGGGACATATTTACAAGAAACAGGTGCATCAGTGCTGATGCACCAGTTTTTTTGCGTCACCCCTGCCCCACCTAACGACACCATGGGTGCACCGTATTTACAATACGGTGCACCATGTGAGCTGTTAGGCCAATAGCATCAAACATTTTGATGCTATTGTGGGGCTTTGCTGCACTAGCATAAAAAATTATTGGTGCTATTGCAGCAAAGTGCACAGAGGCCCATAGGTTTCTATGTGTGCTACATTTTAGCGACTGCTTTGAGCAGGCATTAAAAATTACACCAAAAAGGATGCAGTGAAATCTTGTAGCTATCACTGCACCATTTTTGTGGGTCTCGTAGCGCCAGAACACCTCACCTCTGTGCATACATTATACCTGGCGCAGGCATAATGTGCCATAAGAGGGTCCACTTTGTAAATATGGCACAACAAAAAAGTTTTCCTAACACCACATTAGCATTAAAAAAAATGATGCTAATGAGATGCAGTAAAGTGCTAGGGGCTTGTAATTATGCCTTAAAGCTGCTGCACACATGTGTCTGTACAGTTGCCTAGCGGGTAGTGCCTTTGATGAAAATACAACAGGTAAGAGGCCACAGGGGTTTATTGACGAGGTGCTGTTGCAAACAGTAGCAGCTTGTGGCACATGGAAGGGGCAGGGCAGCGCGCGGGGCGGGAATAAACATTTGATTTATAATTTTAAAAAACACACTCACTTCATTCGCCGCACCGCTCCATCTGCTCCTCTGCTGCAGGCACTGGCTCCCAGCCTACCCTGCGCCAATCCTGACGCTGCTCAGAGGATTGACTGCAGATTGGGAGCCTACTGCGCATGCGTGTTTGGCCGGCCCAAGACGGCTGGCCAGACATACATGCGCAGTGAGGGGGAGTGCTGTGCACTCCTCCTCCCTGCTCATCTCCCAGTGGCCCCGCCCCTTTACAAGAAAAAGATAATAAACTCAGGTTATTATCCCGCCCCTTTACAAGAAAAAGATAATAAACTCAGGTTATTATCGTTTTCTGGTAAATGTTTTGCAGCTGCAGCTGCTGGTTGAGGACCTACGCTCCTCCGCCCTAACGGAGGAGCCGCCCCTGGTCACAGATACTCAGGTTTTGTGGCTCTGGGTCATTATGAGCAACAGAAAAATTCACAAAGGTGCTTATTGCTAAATCTTCACACACTTTTTAGATTGTGCCACTCTCTAAAAAGAAAAAAATATAGTGTATTTGTATTAGAAAGTCTATTTTTGGTAAGGAGGAGGAATACCTCTGTATTTTCCAATACTAGTGTGATGTGGCTGTCATGGTGTGTTTATCTAACTAAAGCAGCCAGTCGCCAGAAAATCACAAGATGCTTGTACTTCCCCTTCCAGACAAAGGTCCTCACTCTACTGGCTGTAACTATAGGCCATGCGTCGCTTCTCATTGGCTTACACCTCAATGTTTCCTGGCCTGCTCTGTGCAGCTGAGCTTTTGAAGTACTTGGTCATGGTCAGTGAATATGTTCCCTGTTAACGGTGCATGGCACAAGCTCGTTGGTGTATAATTATGTAATGAATATAAGTAAAATCTATATGTCCACAGTGTTCTGAGGACAGAGCTGAGCATGCTGCTATGCAGCACAGTGTGCTCGCTGCTTAAATACATACCAGCCTGTCTCCTACTACAGCCTACCTCAAGGTGGTTGCTGGGGCTTTATAAATGCATTACTAAAGCATTTTAGTGCAGTGATGTGGCCACCAGCACTAAAATGTGTTGATCTATCCCCTGATGCGTGGTACTTGGTGGAGCTACATCTTAGCACATTCACATTCATTTATGCATGTATTCATTATGTGTATGAACAAATGATTCCCTGCTTTAATCTTGAAGCCATCCTTTTTAGGTCAAGGCTGTCAGGCAGCGCAACTGTCTGGTTTGCTAATGACATCTTAGGGACATTCAGGCTCCCTTGCAATGCGTTCCACCCATTGTTTACCACTGGCTTTGTGGTTTGTAGCTCATATTTGTTTGCTTTCTATTTGCTGGCTCTATTTGTTTTAGGCTGTCCAGCTCTAGTTTCACTGTTCCCTTCCCCAAACCATATATAGCCCCATATTTATGGAAGATTAGTGTCACGTACGCTTAATTAATTTTGATTCTAAAGCGGCACTAACTTAACTCCATATTTCTATTTTGACGCTAGACCCATCTAGCATCAAAATATTGGAGTTAGCGCCATTACTAGGAAGCGCCAACCCACCTTCCGTCAATGACATGCAAGGTAGGCGTTCCCTTCCTAAAAAAGATACTATCCCCCCAGCGCTGTATTTAACTCTCAACGCTGGAACAACGCACAAGTAGGAGGCAATGGTGCTAAAGGTAAGCTCATTTCCTTAGGGAAATACCATGGATTCCACCATGGTGTCCCTATTGTGAGCACATAGATATCCACCCCAGACCCCACCATCACCCCACCCACACCACAGGGACACTACAGGTGGGGGTAGCCCATACAAAGTAAGTTTAGGTAACAATATATTTTTTACTATTATGTTCCACAGGGGCCCCCTGGCTGGCACTGGGTATGTTGGGGTTGTCTTCGGGACACTGGTCCCCAGAGGTGGGCATTGGGGTTGTGGTATGTACTTAGACAGGAGCCATTTTGTGGCTGCTTTGTGTGAAAAAATAACGCTAGGCTGACTAGCGGCAGATATTTTGCTGCTAATCTGCCTAGCACCATTTTCTCTACTGTCGTCCAGCCCCACTAATGTGGCGTTAGAAGGTCAAAAAAGGTCTGCATGCAGAGGGGGCATTCCTCTGTTGGGAGGCAAAAAAATGGCGCAACGAAATCCAGGAGATTTCATTGCAACATTTTTTCCGCCACTTTTAACCCCTGCTCAGAGCAGGCATTAAAAGGAGGTTTCCATTGGTTTAAATGGGCCTCTGGGTGCTTGGCAGGATTAGCGCCAACATTTTTGATGCTAATCCTGCAATGCGCTTGACTAGCATAAAAAATTATGCCGCTAATACCCCTGACAACCGCCATGATGTGCCATATTTTAAATACGGCACACACATGGTGGTGTTAGGAAGGCACTAAGGGGTGCAAGAAAAGTGACGCTGCACTAGTTGCAGCGCCACTTTTCATAAATCATCCCCTTGGCGTTTAATTTTCTTTCTCTGTCAACAAAGTGAGAGGATTTATGTGACAATCATACTGGCTCCAGGGGAGTGCTTGATGAAGGCTGTACGATGTTATTGTTTTTTTTCCTAGCACACAGCAAAATGTAAATGTCTGTAAATGAATTGTGCAGATATTTCAGAATTGGGAAAACCCAAAATGAAGCGCAATTTTGATAATTCTAAAGTGTGGTGGAAACAAATATTTTGAAACGATTAAAATAAATCAATACACTAGGTTTATGACATTTTCACAACTTATCGTTTGTGCGCTGTATACTTTTATCAGTAAAACTGTATGTCTGTGCAAATGTAATGGTGATTTCAATTGAATTGAATATGCATGGTGTGGTGTAATACCACACCATGCATTTTCCACCCTACACCACTCCACTCTACTCTGCACCACTCCACACTACACCACTCCATGCCGCTCCACACTGCATCACTGCACACTATTCTGCTCCACTCCACTCTACCCAAATTCACTTTAAGCCTTTCTGCTCTACACTACTACACTCTATGCCACTGCACACTACCCCACACTACTTTACTATGCATCACTGCACTCTTTGCCACTGCACTCTACACTCTGTAAAACTCCACTCTATGCCACTTTACTCTGCAACACTATACCCTAAGCAACTGCACTCTACACAAATGCACTCTACTTTGTACCACTCCACTTTGGACCACTTCTCTCTGCCCTGTGCCACTCCACTCTGCACCACTGCACTCTATGCCAATGCACTCTACACCACCACACTCAAAACCAGGGCACTATACACCAATACACTCTACGCCAACTATTCTGCACCACAACTCTCTACACTGCTTTACTTTACTCTGCAACACTTTACACCACTGCACTGTACACCACTGCACTCTATGCCTTTGTACTCTAAGCCACTCTCTTCTACTCTGCACCACTGTGCTCTATGCCACTGCTCTCTACACAACTCTACTCTGCACCACTATACCCCTCTGCACTCCATGCCAATGGTCTCTACACCACTCTACTCTTCACTACTCTTCATCACTGTACACCACACCAGTTTAGTTTAATGAATTTATAGAGTGCGTACACTCTATGACACTCTAGTACACACCATTGTACTCTACGACAGTCTACTCTGCAAACACTGCACACACTACCACTGCAGTCTCTGCCACTTTACAGCACTCCACTCTACACCACTGCACTCTATTCTTCACCACTCTACCCTACGCTACTTTAAACCAATGCACTCTATGCCACAATGCTCTATGCTACTGCACTCTACCCTGCACCACCCCACTCTACGCTGCACCACTCTACTCTACACCACTTCCCTCTGTACCACTCTACTCTGCAACATTGCACTTTCTACCACTGAATGCTGCACCACTCTTATCTACAGCACTGCACTTTATGCCACTGCATTTTGTTGAACACCACTCTACTGCACTGTACACCAATGCAGTATATGCCACTCTGCACCAATCTACACCACTGCAATCTAAGACACAGCACTCTATACCACTGTACTCTACTCTGAAATAATCTACTCTATGCCACTGCACTTTATGCCACCCTATTCCACTCTGTGCCATTCCACTATGTGCCACTCCAATCTACCCAGCACCACTCCACTCCATGCTACTTTATTCTGTGCTGCTGCACTCTATGCCATAGCACTCCATGCCAATCTACTCTTCACGTCTGCACTGTATGCCACTATACTCTACTCTGTAACACTCTACTCTATGCCACTGCACTCTACGCCACGGTACACCATTGCACTCTATGTCACTTTACTCTGCCCCACCCTACTCCACTGCACTGTACACCAATGCACTCTATACCACTAAACACCACTGACATCTACAAAACTCTACTCTGCAACACTGCACTCTCTGCTACTAAACTCTATAAGACTCTATTCAACACCACTCTACTCAGTGTCCTGCATGCCTCTACTCTATGCCGGTGCACTCTACACCAGTGCACTTTATGCCAATGCACTCTCCGTCAATCCATTGTATGCCACTACATTCTACACCATTTTACTCTGTGCCAGTGCATTGTACCCCAATCCACTCTACTATACACCACCACACTCTTTGCCACTGCACTCTACACTCTGTGCCACCCCACTCTATGCTGCTCCACTCTATGCCACTCTTCACTGCAACACTGCACCCTATGTCACAGCACTCTTTGCTTCTTCACTCTATGCCTCTCTAGTCTGCTCTGCACCACTCCATTCTTTGCCAGTGCACTCTACCTTACTCTACTATGCACCACAGCACTTTATGCCACTGCTCTATACACCACTTTAGTCTAGGGCACTCCGCAATACTCTGCACCACTCCATGCCACTCTACTCCACACCAATGGGCTCTACGCCACTACTCTGTGCCACTGCACACTACCTTGCACCACTCCACTCTACCCTGCACCACTCCACTCTACACCTCTTCACTCTACTATGAAACAATCTAGTCTTTGCCACTGCACTCTATGGCTCTATGACACTCTACTTCACTCTGTGCAAGTCCACTCTAGACCCCTGTACTCTGAGCCACTCTACTCAAAGCCACTGCATTCTACGCCAATGCACTCAACACCACTTTACTCAAAACCAACGCACTTTATGCCATTGCACTCTATGCCAACTACTCTCCACCACTGCATTGTATGCAAAAACAACAGAAGATGGACGGAATGCAAAACAAATCAAACATTCACCCACAGTCACAGATCTGGGTTCAGTCCATCAGTTTTTTTGCTTGCCAAGCCATTCCAGCTCAGACCCAGCCATATGCAAATCAGTCTTAACCCTGTTCCCCATGGGAACAGTCCAGCCCGAACTGCCACGCCAGGTTCTCCCTGGACCAGAAACAAGTATCCTGGGACCGGTTTCAGGGTATCACCCTTCATCAGCCAGGCTAGCTTGAATCTGGTGGCATAACAAGCACGGGACCCACGTCTGGGCATACCCTTCCCACTTGGGGCAACAAATTCAAAAACAGCAGAAGATCGATGGAATGCAGAACAAATCAAACATTCACCCCTAGTCACAGATCTGGGTTTAATCCATCAGTTTTTTTGCTTGCCATGACATTCCAGCTGAGACCCAGCCATATGCAAATCAGTATTGACCCTGTTCCCCATGGGAACAGTCCAGCCCAAACTGCCAGGCCAGGTCCTCACTGGACCAGAAACAAGCATCCTGGGACCGGTTTCAGGGTATCACCCTTCATCAGCCAGGCTAGCTTGAATCTGGTGGAATAGCAAGCACGGGATCCACGTCTGGGCATATCCTTCCCACTTGGTGCAACAAATGCAAAAACAACAGAAGATGGACGGAATGCAGGACAAATCAAACATTCACCCCCAGTCACAGATCTGATTTTAATCCATCAGTTTTTTTGCTTTTCATGTCATTCCAGCTCAGACCCAGCCAAATGCAAATCAGTCTTGGCCCTGTTCCCCATGGGAACAGTCCAGCCCGAACTGCAAGGCCAGGTCCTCCCTGGACCAGAAACAAGCATCCTGGGTGCGGTTTCAGGGTATCACCCTTCATCAGCCAGGCTAGCGTGAATCTGGTGGCATAGCAAGCACAGGACCCACGTCTGGGCATACCCTTCCCATTTGGGGCAACAAATGCAAAAACAACAGAAGATGGACGGAATGCAGAACAAATCAAACATTCACCCCCAGTCATAGATCCGGGTTTAATCCATCAGTTTTTTTGCTTGCCATGCCATTCCAGCTGAGACCGAGCCATATGCAAATCAGTCTTCACCCTGTTCCCCATAGGAACAGTCCAGCCCGAACTGCCAGGCCAGGTCCTCCCTGGACCAGAAACAAGCATCCTGGGACCAGTATCACCCTTCAACAGCCAGGCTAGCTTGAATCTGGTGGCATAGCAAGCATGGGACCCAGGTCTGGGAATACCCTTCCCACTTGGGGCAACAAATGCAAAAACAACAGAAGATGGACGGCATGCAGAACAAATCAAACATTCACCCCCAGTCACAGATCTGGGTTTAATCCATCAGTTTTTTTGCTTGCCATGCCATTCCATCTCAACCCAGCCATATGCAAATCAGTCTTGACCCTGTTCCCCACTCAATGCCACTATATTCTACTCTGCAACACTGAGCCACTGTATGCTATGCCCTGAACTGTATGCTGTACCACTCTACACCATTCTACTCTGCACACCACTCTACTCTGAACCACTTATCTCTATGCCACTGCATTCTATACTCTGTTCCACTCTACTCTATGCTACCCCACTTTATGCCACTGTACTCTGTAATCCACCTTATGCCATTGAACTCTACCCCACTTCACTCTTTGCCTCTCTACTCTACTGTGCACCATTCTACTCTATGCCAGTGCACTCTACCCTACTTTACTATGCCCCATTGCACTCTTTGCCAGTGCACTATTTGTCACTCCAGTCCAGGGCACTCCACAATTCTCTGCACCACTCCACTTGGTAACACTGCACTCTATGCCACTCCACTCTATGTCAATGGACTATATGCCACTGCACTCTAGCTTGCACCACTCCACTCTACCCTGCAGCTCTCCACTCAACGACACTTCACTCTGCTATGAAACAATTTACTCTACACCACTGCACTCTGTACCACTGCACTCTATGCCACCCTATTTCAAACTGTGCCACTCCACACTACACCTCTGCACTCTGTGGCACTCTATTCTAAACCACTGCACTCTACGCCAATCTATTCAACACTCATTTTTCTCAAACCCAATGCACACTATGCCACTGCACTCTATCCACCTACTCTGCACCACTGCACTCTATACCACTATACTATAATCTGCACCACTCTACGCCACTGCACGTTATATCCCTGCACTTTACACTGCACCACTGTATGCCACTCTACTCTTCACCTCTCTACTCAATGCCACTCTAGTCTATACCCCTACACTCTATGTCAATGCGCTCAACACCATTTTACTAAAACAATGCACTCTATGTCGCTGCACTTTAAGCCAACTGCCCTGCATCACTATACTCTATGCCACTGCACTCTACATCACTTCATTCAATGCCACTACATGCTATGCCACTCTGCACTCTATGCCACTCCACACCACTCTACTCTGCGTCACTGTTATGTATGCCATTGCTCTTTGCACCACTCTACTCTGTGCCACTCTACTGTGTGCCACTCTGCTCTGCACCACTCTACTATATGTGACTGCATTCTCTGCCACTTCAATCTACCATCTCTGCAAGGCTGCTCTCTCTGCCACTGCATGCTACGCCACTGTACACTACTCTGAACCACTCAAATCTATGCTACTGTACTACACTCTATGCCAATGCATTCGACACCACTACACTCTACACTACTACACTCTATGCCACTCCCCACCATTCTAATCTATTCTGCACCACTGCACCTCATGCCACTACACTCCCCACCACTCTACTCTATGCCACTGCACTCTACCGTGCACCACTCCACTCTACAGCACTTCACTCTACTCTGAAACAAAGTACTGTATGCCACTGCATTCTACACCACTGCAGTCTATTCTGCACCACTCTTTTCTATGCCGCTGCTTTCTACGCCACACTGCTCTGCACCACTGCACTGTGCGCTAATGCACTGTATACCACTTTACTCAAAACCAATGCACTCTAAACCACTGCACTCTAGCCAATCTACTCTGCACCACTGTACTTTATGACACTTCACTCAGGGCCCCTCTGCACCACTCTATGACACTCAACTCCACAATACTGCACTCTATAATGCTCTACTCCATTAAACTCTACCACCATTTTCTGTCGGTATTTCTGGTGTAATTGGGATTTTTCAGTGTTATTGCAAACATCTTTGGTGGTTATAAATTTAGCTAGGATGGTATTTTACCATGAGCTTTATACAATGGAATATATTTTACATCTGAGTGTTTTTTTTCAGCCACTTTTCCCTTTCAGTAATTAAACATTTTCCCCATCACCATATTTATCACACATTCTGCATCTTTTCTGTTAAAGGCCCAGATTATGAAGGTCCATAAAATTCCAGTCGCCGAGCAAAACCCCCGTTTGCGCAGGGATAGAAAGTTTGAGCTTTGCAGAAATGTACTGGTGAAAAAAAATCACGGTAGCATTCAAGATAAGTGAAAGTTTGTGCATGAAGCACCAATTCTGTATGTAACTCTTCATTTTTAGGGGCAAAACATTGAATCTGCGATATCTATTGCACCCAGTAAATACCTCACCCCCACCTAGTCCAATAAGCCTTGGAGTCCTGGTGACGTTTTTCAACTCTCATTTATTTGCTTTTTAAGCATTATGCTTTATTTTTATTAACTAACAAGTGGTGACATTTATGATCGTAGATTAAGGTGACAAAAGAAATAGAATTCATAGAAGAATTCATTTTCATTCCCACTGAATTCAGGATCCCCAAGTAGAAATGCAATGGTAGTTGTATCTCGTTCATAAATGATCTTGTCATTCAAGTAAACTTGGTTCAAAACCCAAATTTCATCTGTCAAGGCTTCAACCCCTCTATTCCAAATCTAAGTATGTCACTGATATGTCTACACCCTTACCAAATATGACCACGATACATATAGTTCTTTTTGCTCTGGTATCTCCCCGCAGCCTGCAGATACGGATTGGGGTATGCAGAGCACACTCCCTACGCTTTGATATGGATTGGGGTATGCAGAGAACACCCCCTACACTTAGAGGTAATGAGCATAAAGCAGGGTGCCAGGTCCATTTACTTTAGTGATAGGAGGGTATGACGCCTTGATGTGGGCCAGGGATGTTTACTTTAAGCAGAATGTTTACTTTAAGCCAGTGGTTCTTAACTTGTTGATTTCTGATGATCCCCCTCTTAATTATTACTGGAACCCAGGGACCCCACCTGAATCATTACTGGAATCTGAGGTCCCCACAAAGTCATTACTGGAAGCCAGGGACCACGGTCTAAGGAGTTTCATTGATCCTAACCACAAAACAATACACAAACAATACAGAAAGAAGCATTCATCAAACAAATACACACATATTTTATTTAATTCTTAAATGTAAAAGCATCAACATTTTAATTTCAATGAGAAGGCTTGGGTTTTTCTAAATTCAGTTGAGGAGAGTTCAGGATGCAGACTGTGTATCATCTTGAGAGAGCGTAGTTTAAATATTACCTATTCTAGATGTGAAATGCTTATAATTAACAATGCTGCACTGTAGGAGGCTGGACTGGCTTGTAGTGAGTACCAAGGGGTACTTGCACCTTGCACCAGGCCCAGTTATCCCTTATTAGTGTATAGGGTGTCTAGCAGCATAGGCTGATAGATAATGGTAGCTTAGCAGAGCAGCTAAGGCTGAACTAGGAGACGAGTGAAGCTCCTACAGTACCACTTAGTGTCATATGCACAATATCATAAGAAAACAATATTTATGACAATATGCCAAAGTATCTCAGAGTGTACCCTCAGTGAGAGGATAGGAAATATACACAAGATATATATACACAATACCAGAAATATGCAGTATAGTCTTAGACAACAGTGCAAACAATGTATAGTTACAATAGGATGCAATGGGGACACATAGGGATAGGGGCAACACAAAGCATATACTCCAAAAGTGGAATGCGAACCACGAATAGACCCCAAACCTATGTGACCTTGTAGAGGGTAGCTGGGACTATTAGAAAATAGTGAGGGTTAGAAAAATAGCCCACCCCAAGACCCTGAAAAGTGAGTGCAAAGTGCACTAAAGTTCCCCAAAGGACAAAGAAGTTGTGCTAGGGGAATAAGGCAGGAAAGACACAAACCAACAATGCAACAACACTGGATTTCCAATCTGGGGTACCTGTGGAACAAGGGGACCAAGTCCAAAAGTCACAAGCAAGTCGGAGATGGGCAGATGCCCAGGAAATGCCAGCTGCGGGTGCAAAGAAGCTTCTACTGGACAGAAGAAGCTGAGGTTTCTGCAGGAACGCAAAAGGCTAGAGACTTCCCCTTTGGAGGACGGATCCCTCTCGCCTTGTAGAGTCGTGCAGAAGTGCTTTCCCGCCGAAAGAATGCCAACAAGCCTTGCTAGCTGCAAATCGTGCAGTAAGCGTTTTTGGATGCTGCTGTGGCCCAGGAGGGACCAGGAGGTCGCATATTGGACCAGGAGGTAGAGGGGACGTCGAGCAAGACAAGGAGCCCTCTTAGCAGCAGGTAGCACCCGGAGAAGTGCCAGAAACAGGCACTACGAGGATGCGTGAAACGGTGCTCACCCGAAGTCGCACAAAGGAGTCTCCCGTCGCCGGAGACCTACTTAGAAAGTCGTGCAATGCAGGTTAGAGTGCCGTGGACCCAGGCTTGGCTGTGCACAAAGGATTTCCGCGGGAAGTGCACAGGGGCCGGAGTAGCTGCAAAAGTCGCGGTTCCCAGCAATGCAGTCTAGCGAGGTGAGGCAAGGACTTACCTCCACCAAACTTGGACTGAAGAGTCACTAGACTGTGGGAGTCACTTGGACAGAGTTGCTGGATTCGAGGGACCTCGCTCGTCGTGCTGAGAGGAGACTTAAGGGACCGGTAATGCAGCTTTTTGGTGCCTGCGGTTGCAGGGGGAAGATTCCGTCGACCCACGGGAGATTTCTTCGGAGCTTCTGGTGCAGAGAGGAGGCAGACTACCCCCACAGCATGCACCACCAGGAAAACAGTCGAGAAGGCGGCAGGATCAGCGTTACAGAGTTGCAGTAGTCGTCTTTGCTACTATGTTGCAGTTTTGCAGGCTTCCAGCGCGGTCAGCAGTCGATTCCTTGGCAGAAGGTGAAGAGAGAGATGCAGAGGAACTCGGATGAGCTCTTGCATTCGTTATCTAAGGAATCCCAAGAGACAGAGACCCTAAATAGCCAGAAAAAAGGGTTTGGCTACCTAGGAGAGAGGATAGGTTAGCAACACCTGAAGGAGCCTATCACAAGGAGTCTCTGACGTCACCTGGTGGCACTGGCCACTCAGAGCAGTCCAGTGTGCCAGCAGCACCTCTGTTTCCAAGATGGCAGAGGTCTGGAGCACACTGGAGGAGCTCTGGGCACCTCCCAGGGGAGGTACAGGTCAGGGGAGTGGTCACTCCCCTTTCCTTTGTCCAGTTTCGCGCCAGAGCAGGGCTAAGGGGTCCCTGAACCGGTGTAGACTGGCTTATGCAGAAATGGGCACCAAATGTGCCCATGAAAGCATTTCCAGAGGCTGGGGGAGGCTACTCCTCCCCTGCCTTCACACCATTTTCCAAAGGGAGAGGGTGTAACACCCTCTATCAGAGGAAGTCCTTTGTTCTGCCATCCTGGGCCAGGCCTGGCTGGACCCCAGGAGGGCAGATGCCTGTCTGAGGGGTTGGCAGTAGCAGCAGCTGCAGTGAAACCCAGTTTGGCAGTACCAGGGTCTGTGCTACAGACCACTGGGATCATGGGATTGTGCCAACTATGCCAGGATGGTATAGAGGGGGCAATTCCATGATCATAGACATATTACATGGCCATATTCTGAGTTACCATTGTGAAGCTACATATAGGTAGTGACCTATATGTAGTGCACGCGTGTAATGGTGTCCCCGCAATCACAAAGTCCGGGGAATTGGCCCTGAACAATGTGGGGGCACCTTGGCTAGTGCCAGGGTGCCCACACACTAAGTAACTTAGCACCCAACAATACAGGATAAAGTCCACCAAGTACTGGTGCAACAAATCAGACACACAATTATTAAGAATATGGTCTCTCAGGATCAAGTTATACAGGCTGTCATAATCAGTAACTTTACTGCCATGTAACCACCCCTCCAAGGCCTTCACTGAATGGTCAATGAAATCAACCCAGTCTTGTGAAGACTCCTTTTTGGTCTCTCTGAACTTTATCCTGTATTGTTCAGTGGTTAAGCCATAACCATCCAGGAGTGCATTCTTAAGAACTTTGTAATCATTAGCTTCATTTTCTTTTACAGTAAGGAGCCTATCCCTACCTTTTCCACTAAATGATAGCCATAGGATAGCAGCCCACTGCCTTTGAAGGACATCCTGTACAGCACAGGCCCTCTCAAGTGCAGCAAACCACTTGTTAATGTCATCCCCCTCCTTATAAGGGGGAACTATCTTATGCAGATTCCTGGAATCATGCTCTTTTGCAGGATGACTATGGGGAATACTGCTGCTGCCACCATGGGTTTCTAAACCCAGTTTCTGTCTCTCCTTCTCTACTTCTAAAGTCTGTCTATCCAAATCCAGCTGTTGCTTCTTGAGCTTCAGTCTGGTTTGTTCCACTCTCAATCTATTGAGCTCCCTTTCTAACAATCTGTCATCAGGGTGGGTGGGAGGGACATGCCTTGAAACAGAAGTATGGTGAGAATGGACAGAAGGAGACCTGTCCCTTACAGAGGGCACCCTAACAGCTTGGCTAACAGAAACATCAGTACCACTGTGGTGAGAATAAATGCTTTTGCTATGATGTGAGACAACACTATTTGTATGGTGTGGCTCTTCATCATTACCAACTATGCTAGACTGTCTAGTAATGGGCAGTCTAGGAAGTTATTTTCCTGAATCTTTTCCTGGGGGAGTCCCTGGATCAGATTGGGAACCATTAGCTACTTTTTCAACAGATGGGGCACTTCTTGCCTTATCTTGTTCTCTAAGCATGTTAAGTAACAATTCCAAGGAAGGATTCTTCCCTACACTCAAACCTCTCTCTACACAGAGACTCCTTGCTCCTTTCCAGCTAAGGCGGTCATATGCAAGTTTGGACAGATCAACATTTTGGCCTGTGCCAGACATTTTTAGAGAGAGTTAAAGTGATAGAAAAAGAGAAAAAAGTTTGTCAGAGCTTTTAGAAAGACAGAGAAAAAAAACTTTTTAAACTTTTTAGAACTTTTTAGAAAGTTAGAAGTACTTTTCAGCACTTAGAAAAGAGTGAAAAGAGGAAATGCAAAACTTTTTGGTTATGTGTATATACACTGAACTTGTTTTGTATATTTTTCTCTTATGAAAAGTACAATGACAAGAGTGGTAAGTAGTCTCAAAGCACTTATCCCACCGCTGCACAACCAATGTAGGAGGCTGGACTGGCTTGTAGTGAGTACCAAGGGGTACTTGCACCTTGCACCAGGCCCAGTTATTCCTTATTAGTGTATAGGGTGTCTAGCAGCATAGGCTGATAGATAATGGTAGCTTAGCAGAGCAGCTTAGGCTGAACTAGGAGACGAGTGAAGCTCCTACAGTACCACTTAGTGTCATATGCACAATATCATAAGAAAACACAATACACAGTTATACTAAAAATAAAGGTACTTTATTTTTATGACAATATGCCAAAGTATCTCAGAGTGTTCCCTCAGTGAGAGGATAGGAAATATACACAAGATATATATACACAATACCAGAAATATGCAGTATAGTCTTAGACAACAGTGCAAACAATGTATAGTTACAATAGGATGCAATGGGGACACATAGGGATAGGGGCAACACAAAGCATATACTCCAAAAGTGGAATGCGAACCACGAATAGACCCCAAACCTATGTGACCTTGTAGAGGGTAGCTGGGACTATTAGAAAATAGTGAGGGTTAGAAAAATAGCCCACCCCAAGACCCTGAAAAGTGAGTGCAAAGTGCACTAAAGTTCCCAAAGGACAAAGAAGTCGTGCTAGGGGAATAAGGCAGGAAAGACATAAACCAACAATGCAACAACGCTGGATTTCCAATCTGGGGTACCTGTGGAATAAGGGGACCAAGTCCAAAAGTCACAAGCAAGTCGGAGATGGGCAGATGCCCAGGAAATGCCAGCTGCAGGTGCAAAGAAGCTTCTACTGGACAGAAGAAGCTGAGGTTTCTGCAGGAACGCAAAGGGCTAGAGACTTTCCCTTTGGAGGACGGATCCCTCTCGCCTTGTAGAGTCGTGCAGAAGTGTTTTCCGGCCGAAAGAATGCCAACAAGCCTTGCTAGCTGCAAATTGTGCAGTAAACGTTTTTGGATGCTGCTGTGGCTCAAGAGGGACCAGGAGGTCGCAAATTGGACCAGGAGGTAAAGGGAACGTCGAGCAAGACAAAGAGCCCTCTTAGCAGCAGGTAGCACCCGGAGAAATGCCAGAAACAGGCACTACAAGGATGCGTGAAACGGTGCTCACCCGAAGTCGCACAAAGGAGTCCCACGTCGCCGGAGACCAACTTAGAAAGTCGTGCAATGCAGGTTAGAGTGCCGTGGACCCAGGCTTGGCTGTGCACAAAGGATTTCCGCCGGAAGTGCACAGGGGCCGGAGTAGCTGCAAAAGTCGCGGTTCCCAGCAATGCAGTCTAGCGAGGTGAGGCAAGGACTTACCTCCACCAAACTTGGACTGAAGAGTCACTAGACTGTGGGAGTCACTTGGACAGAGTTGCTGGATTCGAGGGACCTCGCTCGTCGTGCTGAGAGGAGACCCAAGGGACCGGTAATGCAGCTTTTTGGTGCCTGTGGTTGCAGGGGGAAGATTCCGTCGACCCACAGGAGATTTCTTCAGAGCTTCTAGTGCAGAGAGGAGGCAGACTACCCCCACAGCATGCACCACCAGGAAAACAGTCGAGAAGGCGGCAGGATCAGCGTTACAGAGTTGCAGTAGTCGTCTTTGCTACTATGTTGCAGTTTTGCAGGCTTCCAGCGCGGTCAGCAGTCGATTCCTTGGCAGAAGGTGAAGAGAGAGATGCAGAGGAACTCGGATGAGCTCTTGCATTCGTTATCTAAGGAATCCCAAGAGACAGAGACCCTAAATAGCCAGAAAAGAGGGTTTGGCTACCTAGGAGAGAGGATAGGCTAGCAACACCTGAAGGAGCCTATCAGAAGGAGTCTCTGACGTCACCTGGTGGCACTGGCCACTCAGAGCAGTCCAGTGTGCCAGCAGCACCTCTGTTTCCAAGATGGCAGAGGTCTGGAGCACACTGGAGGAGCTCTGGGCACCTCCCAGGGGAGGTACAGGTCAGGGGAGTGGTCACTCCCCTTTCCTTTGTCCAGTTTCGCGCCAGAGCAGGGCTAAGGGGTCCCTGAACCGGTGTAGACTGGCTTATGCAGAAATGGGCACCAAATGTGCCCATGAAAGCATTTCCAGAGGCTGGGGGAGGCTACTCCTCCCCTGCCTTCACACCATTTTCCAAAGGGAGAGGGTGTAACACCCTCTCTCAGAGGAAGTCCTTTGTTCTGCCATCCTGGGCCAGGCCTGGCTGGACCCCAGGAGGGCAGATGCCTGTCTGAGGGGTTGGCAGTAGCAGCAGCTGCAGTGAAACCCCGGGAAAGGCAGTTTGGCAGTACCAGGGTCTGTGCTACAGACCACTGGGATCATGGGATTGTGCCAACTATGCCAGGATGGTATAGAGGGGGCAATTCCATGATCATAGACATATTACATGGCCATATTCGGAGTTACCATTGTGAAGCTACATATAGGTAGTGACCTATATGTAGTGCACACGTGTAATGGTGTCCCCGCAATCACAAAGTCCGGGGAATTGGCCCTGAACAATGTGGGGGCACCTTGGCTAGTGCCAGGGTGCCCACACACTAAGTAACTTAGCACCCAACCTTTACCAGGTAAAGGTTAGACATATAGGTGACTTATAAGTTACTTTAGTGCAGTGTAAAATGGCTGTGAAATAACGTGGACGTTATTTCACTCAGGCGGCAGTGGCAGGCCTGTGTAAGAATTGTCAGAGCTCCCTATGGGTGGCAAAAGAAATGCTGCAGCCCATAGGGATCTCCTGGAACCCCAATACCTTGGGTACCTCAGTACCATATACTAGGGAATTATAAGGGTGTTCCAGTAAGCCAATGTAAATTGGTAAAATTAGTCACTAGCCTGTTAGTGACAATTTGGAAAGAAATGAGAGAGCATAACCACTGAGGTTCTGATTAGCAGAGCCTCAGTGAGACAGTTAGTCACTACACAGGTAACACATTTCAGGCACACTTATGAGCACTGGGGCCCTGGTGAACAGGGTCCCAGTGACACATACAACTAAAACAACATATATACAGTGAAAAATGGGGGTAACATGCCAGGCAAGATGGTACTTTCCTACATGCACTAATAATATTATTCATTGAAACGTATTTTAAACGTGAGACTTTTTCACATGCTTAAACTAATGTCGACTGTAAGCAATAATTGTCTGTATTATGATTAATTGAATATGTTAACACATACGAAGACTGCATTTATTAGAATCCATAAGCCTTAAGTTAGCGTGAGTCAAAAACTAGCTCTGTAGCTCTCATATTAAAGCGTATTTTTCTGTTTCTCCAGTGTACTGATTTGCAAAAGGCCATGAACCAGCAATTGTTCTTTTCTTCACTTATTTGCAACAATGCTAAATTTTCTCATCCGCATGCTAGTAGCTTTAGTATAAAATTTATGGACTTCGCACCAAACATGGACACTTTCAAGGACATTAAATCGCAGAGAAGAGAACTCTTGACCCGAAGTGTGTGCCAGAAAATGAAGTAACCCCGGATATGCCACCTACGAAAAACGTCAATTATGAAGACCAATCAAAGCGTTACGAGATATCACAAAATGACAAATGCATTACTTAATGTATAATTTGATAGGTTACAGATAGTGGGGTGTAGTGACTGACCAATAGGATTTTGGGGGAATGTATTACGAAAAAGGGATAAAAACTCATAACACGAGGAACAAAGGGCATTAGGTAGGGAATGATACCGATTGCATCCAGAAACTCTGTCACTCTATTTGGTGATCTGAGACTTAGACAAAACCATCCTCGCCCATAGACTGCCCCATTACACTTTCTTCCTTATGAGGGAGGTGTCCCCTGCCCTTAGCTTAGATAGACTGACGGCGATTTAACTGATGTCCTGAAGACGAAGACTGACCCTGTATGCTGACCTATTCCGAGGAGGGTAATTATACCGTTGCTAATGGAAATTCATTTATTCTGCCTTTCCTTTCTAGGTACCAACTGCTGTGTGTTTTGATTAGAGACCTTAGAAAGACGTTTTCCAAATTGATGTTCTAAATTGATTTTGCATGAAGCCCAACATGCTGATGCTAATTGTGGTTAGATGAGGCAAATTCATCTTGACTGACGTAACTGACGTGACTGACATGGTGCTATGCTGAACTAATACCTTCAGGAGGTTCTCTGTATTCTGATTTGTTATCTTCATATGATTATCTTGTATTTGTAATCTTTGCATTGATGAAAACTTACCATAGTTGCCGCTTTGTGATAATGTTCTTTGCTTCTTGGTTTTGAGATTAATACATTTGCTATTAGATTGTAATCAATAGGGAATAAAATTCACAAAACTTCAATAAGGTGTGGTTATTCATGAATGAAAGGTCATGGTTGCGTCGAAGAATTATTAATGTCTAAAGTGAAATATATTGTGGTGATATATGTTAACAATATTATTGACATATGGTTTGATGTATTGACTAGTTGTCTCGTCTTATGATGTCTCACCACTGGGTCCAAAGATTCATCGACCTAAAACGAGTCCTGATGTGTATAAATTAACATAGACGGACGCATTAGCAATCTCATGCAGATGTTCCAGGTTCAATCAAATGTCAAGCTTCCTTATTGGGACATTTGTGCTCTGGTGTAATGAATCATGAAGTAGCAATCCCATCTCTCTTGTGGACAATGCCTATTGGCATTGAGTCCTTCTGCAGAGAGTCAGCTTGTGTGCTGCAGTTTTGGTGTAACTGTTACTAGACTGGTCTGGGAGGTTGGTTGCCTGAGAGGTGATTAATTGAGGGGCATTGATAGTTATCAGGAGGGCTGAAAAGTATGTTGACAGTCCTTCGGTGAGAGTTAGTTGTCAGTTTTTAGAGTTGATGACATTTTGAGGTCAGTTTTGGATATACCAGTGGGAGATAAATCTCTGAGGTGTTATGTGCCTCGTGGGCATAATCTGTTATGAATTGCTATTTGTTTTAGTGTCAGTGGCCAGAATAACACACAAATTGTGTGTAATTGACATTTAGAAACAGATTCAATGTAGTGCCGCTACAATAGGTAGCGATGAAATGTCATTCTATACTGAGAGAAATGCATTAGTAAGATATCATAACGGGGCCAAAGGGAGTGCATCAATACAACATTCGGTTGACAGCACCTTGAGGCCCAAAATCACCCTTAGTGCAGCATCACCATGAGTGTGGAAACCTTTCAGGTGCACAAATCTCAGTTAAGGGTAAACCGCTTTTAGTTGCAAAACTACTTTTATGCGTAAAATCACCGTTAGCACAAAGTAATCAGCTCTGTGGTATCACTTTTAGTAGCAATAACGTGTAAGTGTAAAGTCACATTAAGATGTGGAATTACACTTGGTGCAACCTTAACTGAAGCGTAGAAACAGTTTTAGGAGAATAAATTATATCTAGAAAAAAACATTTAAATGCAAAATCACATTTATGTGAAATATAATTCTATATCGTTCTTACGGCTTCAACAGCAGCGCAAAAACAGAAGAGAAAAATAATTTTAAGGGTCACAACCTGCTTCTTTCCCTTTGCTACACCATCCATTGACTGCAGTTGTAAGCCCTCTTTAGGCAGGTGGGCTCACAAATTTAATAGCCGATCCCAAGCGTGAACTAATCCTCTGATCCCATCCAAAATGTGAATTACATTTGTTTTCAAACAATGGCTGTTGGAGACTGGCCCACACCAATTGATGGCTGAAGGGGGCCATCCCAAAGCACATCTGCAACCGTTTTGGTGAGCTCTGGTAGAAAACTAGAGCTTTCTGCAGGCATACTTAAAAAACACACTGCTTGATTTTTAGACTTCTATCAAAGAATTTATTAAAGATAAGTATTTTTTGTTATTCTCAAAAATTCCTGACCCGTACATGAAAATCTATCAAAGTAGTAAATTGCCATATATATACATATATGTTTATACATAAACATATATGCAAAAAAAAAAGAGAAAACTCTGGGTAGTGTCCAAGTTTAGGTGGAGAGCAGCTCCAGAAAGGAGCACCCTGCAACACCAGTGGCACTCTGGATTTACTCGCCTCAAATGTCTGTTTTTCTAGTAAAGTTTTTAAACATAGGATTGCCATAGTGCCATCCACACTGAGCTACGAAGAGACAAAGGGCCATATTTATACTTTTTGACACACATGTTGTGCGTCAAAAGATTTACCGCCGGCTAACGCCATTCCAACGTGCCATGCGGGCGCCTTATTTAAGGAATGACATTAGCCGGTGCTGCGCACTGGTCTGAGTCAAAACAAATTACGCACACCAGGCAGCACTGTCGTAGGGGACAATGGGGGTTGTGCGTCAAAAAATTGTGCACGTCAGGTCTGAGGCAAAAATCAGCTCTCAAAGCGGACTTGCGCCATATTTTTTTACGCACAACCCCCATTGACATGACCCCTGTGTTAGCAAAGACAGGAGTCATACCCCCTTGCCCAATGGCCATGCCCAGGGGACTTCTGTCCCCTGGGCATGGCCATTGGGCATAGTGGCATGTAGGGGGGGCCAAATTAGGCCCCCCTATGCCACTTAAAAAAAGTTAAAAAATACTTACCTGAACTTACCTGTACTTACCTGGGATTGGTCCCCCCATCCAGGGGTGTTCTCCAAGGGTGGGCGAGGGTGGCAGGGGATGTCCCTGGGGGCAGGGGAGGGCACCTCTGGACTCCTTCCTGGCCCACAGATCCCTTAACGCCTGCCCTGACCCAGGCGTTAAAAAACAGCTCACATCAGGCTCCTGGGCGTCAAAATGACGCTGGGGTATAAATAAGGCGCACAGGCCTTAAAGGCATTTTTTGGAAGGGAACGCCTACCTTGCATATCATTAACGCAAGGCAGATTCCTGCTTCCAAAAAATGACGTACACATCGTGATTTGACACCCGCGGGCTCGGGAGTCAAAGTTTAAATATGGGGCAAGGTTTGCACTGAATGTGCGTCCAAACTTTTGACGCACATTCAGCGCAAACAGAGTATAAATATGCCCCAAAATCTTTTGCCATTTGCACAGCAAAATCTTTAAGCATAGGGTTGGCCTAGTGCCATCCTTGCTGAATTGTAAAATGACAAAAGCCTTTCACCACTCTAGGAAAAGTATTACAGCTCTGGACTGGTAAAATACCACCCAAATCAACCTGGAATGAGTAAAAGTGAACCCTTACACGTGTTTCAAAGTCATTACATAGCTTCAGAGAGGTTTATCTTTGTCCAGCACAAGGGAGCAGCCTGTATAAGTCAAAACAAAACCTTTTCAGGGTTACAGTGATGCATAAATTATGCAAAACAAAAGAGAGAACTCTGGGTTGTTCTCAAGTTTAGGTGGAGAGCAGCTCCAGTAAGGAGCACCCTGCAACACCAGTGACACTCTGGATTTACTCAAATCAAATGTCTGGTTTTCTAGCAACGTTTTCAAGTATAGGATTGAGACAGTGCCATCCACTCCGAGCTAAAAAGCAACAAAGTATTTTGCCATTTGTACAGCAAAATATTTAAGCACAGAATTGGCCCAGTGACATCTTTGCTGAGCTGAAAAATGACAAAACCCTTTCACCACTCTAGGCACAGTATTACAGCTTTGGACTGGTGAAATACCACCCAAACTAACCTGGAATGAGCAAAAGCAACCCCTGACGTGTGTTTCAATGTCATTACATCTCTTCAGGGAGGTATAGCTTTGGCCAGACACAAGGGAGCATCCAGTATAAGTCAAAACAAAACCCTTTCAGGGATAGAGTGATGCATAAATTATGCAAAACAAAAGAGAGAACTCTGGGTAGTTCCCAAGTTTCGGCAGAGAGCAGCTCCAGTAAGGAGCACCCTGCGACACCAGTGAGACTCTGGATTTGCTCATCTCACGTGTTTGTTTTTCAAGCAACGTTTTTCAGTATAGGATTGACACAGTGCCATCTATGCTGAGCTAGAAAGCGACTAAGGGGGTTATTACAACTTTTGGAGGAGGTGTTAATCCATCCCAAAAGTGATGGTAAAGTGACGGATATACCACCAGCCGTATTACGAGTCCATAGGATATAATGGACTCGTAATACGGCTGGTGGTATATCCGTCACTTTACCGTCACTTTTGGGACGGATTAACACCTCCTCCAAAGTTCTAATAACCCCCTAAATCTTTTGCCATTTGTACAGCAAAATCTTTAAGCATCGGATTGGTGCTATCCTTGCCAAGTGTAGGAGGCTGGTCTGGTGTGTAGTGGGTACCTAAGGTACTTACACCTTATACCAGGTCCAGAGATCCTTTATTAGTGAAATGTAGGCAGTGTCTAGAAGCCAGGCTGTCTAGAGGTAGCTGTAGGCCGAGCAGCCAAGGCTGAACTAGGAGACATGCAAAGCTCTTGCAATTCACTGTAGTCACATAGTACTCACACACAAGAAAGACAGTACTCAGTGTTACCAAAAATAAAAGTACTTTATCTTAGGGACACAGGGCCAAAAATATCGAGACCAAGTCCAAGAACAGATGATGAGTCCAGGAAGAACAAGAGCCCCTGCTAACCTGAATGAAGGTTCAAAAAGTGGATTCTCTGGTTAGAAGAAAAAGTCAGAGATGCACCAATGAAGACAGCTGTGGATACCTGCGTGGTGAAAGAGATGTCCCACGTCGAGTAGAAGAATGCAGGCTGGTTTTCGTCATTAAGCCATTAAGCCTTGGCTCACACAAAAGATGCTGTTGGCGGGAAAAGGCGCTACCTGGACCCAGGAGGGACCTGGGGGTCTCAACTTGGACTGATGAGACAGAGGGGGGCTCCCAGCACTTCACAGAGCCCTCAGAAGACTAGGCAGCACCCACAGGAGTCCCAGGACACGAGGACAAAGGAGTTGCAAATCGTGGTCATCGCAGCACTACACAAAGGGATCCCACGCCACCGGGGAACAACTCAGGGAACTGAGCGTTGCAGGATAGAGTGCCGGGGACCTGGACAATGCTGTGCATGAAGGATTCCTTTGAGAAGTGCACAGAAGCCCTATGATCTGCAAACCATGAGGTGCATAGGGGTACTGTCTGGCTCAGGGAGGCAAGCTCTTACCTTCACCAAATTTGGACAGTTGGACCTTTGGACAGTCTTGGTCACTTCGGTCCACCACCTTTGTTCCAAGATCCAAGCTTGTCGTCAGGAGAGGGGACCCAGAGTACTAGTCATCATCGCAGAGATGTGCCTGTTGAAACAGAGAAGTGACTCTGTCACTCCACGGGAGATTCCTTTGGTCCTTCTGCTGCAGGATGAAGACAGGCAGTCCTAAGAGCGTGCAAGACCTGGAAACTGTTGCAGTTGCTGGCAGGAGCTGAAGTTACAGAATTGCAGTAGCCTTCTTGGATACTTTGTTGCAGTTGTAGAGTTCCTGGAGCAGGTCTGCGGTTGATTCGATGATACAAGGTGAAGCAGAGGTTGCATATGAGTCCTGCTGTAATTTTGCAAATCTGATTCTAAGGAAACACCCAGAGGAGAGACCCTAAATAGCCCTGAGAGGGGGATTGGTCACCTAACCAGGTAAGCACCTATCAGGAGGGGTCTCTGACGTCACCTGCTGGCACTGACTACTCAGATGCTCCCAGAGTATCCCCACACCTTGGAATCCAAGAGGCCTAACACCAGGGATACTCTGGAGGAGCTCTGGGCACCACACCTGGGCTGCTGATGGAAAAGGGAGTGGTCACCCCACTTTCCTTTGTCCATTTTCGTGCCAGAGCAGGGACTGGGGGTCCCTGAACTGGTGTATACTGGATTAAGCAAGGAGGGCACTGTTTGTGCCCTTCAAAGCGCTTCCAGAGGCTCTGGGAGGATACCCCTCCCATGCCTGTAACATCTATTTCCAAAGTGATAGGGTGTAACACCCCTGTCCCAAAGGAAATGCTTTGTTTTGCCTTCCTGGGATTGGGCGGCCCAAGCCCCAGGAGGGCAGACGCCTGTCTGTGAGGTGGCAGGAGCTGGGGCTGCAGTGGAAGCCTCAGAGAGCTAGTTTGGCAGTACAGGGGGTCCATGGTGGAGACCCCAGGGTGTATGGAATTGCACCCCCAATGCCAGAATCAGAATGGGGGTATAATTTCTCAATCTTAGACACCTCACATGGCTATATTCGGGGTTACCATTGTGAAGCTACATATTTGTATTGAACTATATGTAGTGCACACTTAGAATGGTGTACCCGCACTCACGCAGTGTGGGAAATTGGTCGTGGACAACATAGGGGCACCTCTGCTAGTGCAGGGGGGCCCTCATACACAGTAACTTTGCACCTAGCCTTCAGGAACTGAAGGTTAGACATATAGATGACTTATAATAGTGAAATGGCTGTGAAATAGTCCTTACACTATTTCACAGAGGCTGCAATGGCAGTCCTGAAGAAGTGTTTGTATGAGCTCCTTATGGGTGGCAAAAGAAATGCTGCAGCCCATAAGGATCTCCTGGAACCCCAGTGCCCTGGGTACCTAGGTACCATATACTAGGGACTTATAAGGGGTGTCCAGTATGCCAATTTGGAGCGGAATACTGGGTTACCAGTATGTAACTACAAATTTGGAATCAGAGAGAGCATGAGCAATGGAGTTCTGATTAGCAGGACTCCATTGACACAGTCAAGCATACTGACAACACAGTAAAACATATTGACATATAGGCCACAAACTATGATCACTGGGGTCCTGACTAGCAGGATCCCAGTGAGACAGTAAAAACACACTGACAAACACTAGCAAACAGGCCAAAAATGGGGGTAGCCATGCTAGAAGAAAGCTGCCTTCCTACACCGAGCTGTAAAATGACATATAAATATATATGGATATATGTATCACAACGGACTCCTGTGGTAGTTTTGTAGAAATTTAGTTTTATATATATCTACATATATATATAATCTATGTACCAAGATATATATATATATATATATATATATATATATATATATATATATATATATATATATATAAATATACATACACATGCACAAATAATACTTGGTCCTGGATAGCGACGCGCCTCCCTGCTGGTGCAGCGTTGGGGTTAAGACCAAACCCCTCACAAATAACCATGGAAGAAAAACAGCGCTGCACTCCAGGAGGCTGTAATCATAACATTATTTATTCACTTTGATGAAAGCTTTCAAACAGACACCACAACGCATTTCGACAGAATGTCTTCTTCCAGGTGGTTTTGTCTGCTCTCTCCATTTTTCTCCTGCCGTCTTGATTTATACTCAGCATTCTGGGATTGTTAGTCCACAACTTTTTCTTCACACCTGGAAACAATTACTGCACTTCTTCTCCCCACAGCACGAGCGTTTCATTTCAAATGGTGTAATAATATGCATTTTCGTTTTTGGCATTTCTTGTGAAGCTCTGTGCTAATTAAATGTCATTCTCATTTCTTCATCCATTGACACATTATAAAGTCTTTTTCTAAGCACCTCTTTCACTTCCAAATTAAGATAAAAATTATCCTTTCACAAATCACTTGTTATTCACAGATCGTGCTGTTTAAGCCGCTGTTCTAAATGTCTCTTAGTTTCAGGCAGAGTTAAAACAAACTATCTATTTCCTGCTCGACATGCTTCCCAGAATGTGAACTGAGATAAAACATGCAGTCTACGGACCCTGTAGTTAGGGTCGCATCAGCAATAAAAGAAACTATTTATAAGCATTCCCTCACCATGTTCTGAGGAGGTAGTGCCTTGGAGTAGCACCAGGCGCTTGTGGAAGTCCAATATTACTTTATCTTCCAGTGTAATGTACACATGCAGGAAATACCTATTTCCTTGCTAACTCCAACATTATCCAGTCCTTCAGGCCGGGCACAAGCTTTCATCATAGTGAATGAATGATAAGTCATGATTACAGCCTCTGGGAGATCAGCGCTGTTTTTCTTCGATGGATATATGTATATATATATATATATATATATATATATATATATATATATATACACAAATAGCAGATTATATTAAAGTTCACTTCATTAAGAATTCGTGACTGAGACTTGTTTTTCTGTGTCTTTGGCCCAGGAGTGAGAGAGAACTCTCCAGAGATGGAGAAATCTGATATTTGTATATTAAGGGACCCTACCCCGTCCCAGTCTGCCGTGTTGTTGGCGAAGGACTCAGGGACTTTTTCATTTTCATTTATATATATATATATATATATCAATATATATATATATAAATACACAAACGCACCCTATTCTTTTTTCTCGGTTTTCGCCCTGTTGATTAATCCTTTTCCCTACATTCCCAAAGTTCATGGGGAATGTGTCGATGCTTTCAAATGCATTTCTTGTCTACATCATGCTTTTTGCCAGAAGGAGCAAGTATAGAAACGGGGTTGGAAAAAACAGAGGAATGGTTTATGACAGTGGTTCTCAACCCTTTAACTTCTGTGGACCCCCACTTTATCATTACCGGAACTTGGGGACCCCTACTGAATCTTTATTGGAATCTAGCGACCCCCCACTGAGCCATTACTGGAAGCCAGGTATCTTGACCTAAACATTCTAGATGAATTGAACTGCGAAACAGTACACAACAAATACAGAAACAAGCATTCCTTCAAATACGTACACAAATGATAACATGTTTTATTTATTTGCAAACAAATATAAATAAAAAATACAAAATAAATTTTAATAGGCAGGTTGGAGCTTTTCTAAATTCAAATGAAGCCACACATCGTCCACACTATGTTCAATTTGATGCACCTGCACTGCTCCCACAAATCAATCTGAGGATATTAATTTAATTTTTAGCTTGAATTTCAAATTCTCTAACATTTACAATATGTTTTTACATATTCAGTTGTACATTTAGCCACTTTATCTATTGCCACTTTATTAATCTGTTAATCAGATACGGTTTCCCTGAGGAGGCTTCATGGATGCCCAGGGGTCCCCGGACAACAGGTTGGAAACCACTCGTTTATGTACTTCCACATATTTATCAATTTGGAGGTTTCCAGTTGAAAATTTAATTTCTATAGTATAAAAAATTAATTCACACTCGCAAATTCCACTTTGTATGCACCTAAGCTGAACTTTTGTGTACAAACGTTTTTGTGAGGGGGCCATGTATCTTAAAAAATCCCACTCTCATGCAAGATCATCACATTTCTTGCCTGATGCAAAGAAGACATTGTACTGACAGTCTTACTCAGTTAAAGTGTTACATTTGATTGTTTCTTATGTTATAAAGAATAAAAGTATGCATAGAATGTTTTCATAATTTTACCGTTTTGTAAGCAGTAGCTTACCTTAAGAGGTTATAGTGTTTTAGATCTGGCCTTTGAGACAGTTTTAGATGTGTCGCGAAACAAATCATACATAACAAATACATGTGCAAAAAGACTCTTGGCCATTGTCATTTACACTTTGCTTCCACCCGCTACAGCATACAGCAGGAAGCAATGGGTCACCCAACTTCACCCATTAGCTCCCTTCACTTTGAGTTTCTACACAAAGCCTGTGACATTGTCAATATATATCAAAAGCAGTTGTGCTTTTCTCCAGTTGCAACATATGCTTTATTATGATTTTTATTTTTCTATTAACTTTCAATACCCGGTGCTGTACTTCCTGTTTTTTTATTATTATGCTTGCAGTAAAAAATAAAACTAAATAACCATCACACCACATTGCCAAAGCCAAACGTATTGGCTGTGGAAATGTTTGTTACGTTGAGCCTACGAGACAGAGCAGCTGTGGGGTTGCGAAGACATATTGTGGGCTTAACAAGAATATACATGGGCTTGGAACCTGTCCATTTCTTACCCTTGGTTTGCTTTCCTGTCACTGTCATTTGCCTCCTTCTTTAATATGTCCCTGATGGTCAATTTTATGTTGGTCCCTCCCATGGAGCACAGCCTCATTCCCATCTCTTTTGATTTGCTGGGTTCTGTGCTTCAACAGCTTCCTTTCAAGCACTGCATATTCTGTTTTTGGTGAAGTACTTCAGAAGAGTGCATATGTTTTCCAACTGTCTCCCTAATGTACGTGTCTCCCCTTTCTCGTTGCGTTGCTCTGTGTCACCATGTGCTTCTCCTCAATCCATCCGCTTACTTTTGTGTCCTCCCCGTGTTGCTTTTTTGTCTGTGTGGTTCTCCCCCCTCCACGCTGCTCTCTTGCTTGTTGCTTCTCCTCCCCAACCTCACCCTCTATGTTGCTTCCATCCACCCATCCACCTTGCTGCTTGTCACCCACTACTCCTCCCCACAACCCCGCATTACTTACCCGCACCCACCCCACTCTGTGTTAGTTCCAACCACACACGCTTCATAAAAACACGCTGGCACATTTGTTTCTTTTCGTTTGAAAATCTAACTCGGATTCGGAAATAAACAAAATAAAGTGATTATTTTAAAGGCACGTTCGTGTGTGGTGTGTGCTAGAAAATTACGTGGCGGGCTGCATCATAGGCTTGCTTTTTCTTTTTTAGCCATGGTGCATAGCTTCGGGGATGCTGTAATGCCCGGGTAAAAACAATGACAAAGTCAATAGTTCTCAAAAGAAAGACCCACTGGCTTTTGCAAAGCGTATTTTTTATTGAGAACACGTTTCTTAGGTCCAAATTAACTTACCTGCTATATTAAAGAAATTCGCACAATACAGTTGATGAAGAAAACAAAATTGCTTAAAGCGTTATCAGAGTGCGTTCAAAGTGAGGAGATATTTTGCCTGCATTTTAGACTGGTCCAGGAGCTAAGTTGTAAAACAGTGTAATTCCTGTTTTTAACACGGCATATACATGATGAGTTAAATGGAAACGTTTTGTTCAGACAACAACACGGATGTGCGCATTTCATCAAAATGGTGCCATCTCTTCAAAGTGATATGCTTTCCTGGGAAATTAGGTAGATTTAGTCTCGCTCTGTGCATAATACAGGTGACACGTGCCTGTCCTATGGACCCCTTAGAAATCGAAGATGACAGAATATTCACCCCCTCCATCGCCAATGACCCCACTACCTTTCCCCCCTTGGTGCATACTCACAACCAGATGCTGTTTTGCAGGGACGAATCACCTTTGAAAGAGATGCAGTGTAAAGTGTTTGAAGTGATTAAGGGTGAGACGTGATGATGAAGGTTTATTGTATCTATGGTAAAAGAGTGCATTCAAATGAGTTATTTAGAAACGGTTGGTTGGCAACAGAGGAAACAAAGGCTTCAAACATCCTTTGTAAAGCAGGTCTCCCGAGCGGTTATGACAGCGCGCCTCTGAGCTCAGTGAATGGCGGATTAAACGGAAACAGGCCTCTCTATCACTGAGTTAACTGCAAGTGAAACGGCAACTGTCTTGTGTTTTTTGCCGGGAAAGGTAGAAAAACATCTAACGACCAGCATACATAGCTGTGTCACGCTTGTTCCGGATTTTTGGGAAGGGTTTGAGGTGAACTGACGATTTTTCTAGCTAAGAGTAAAGTCCTGGTTTTATGAAAGACTTGAATCCTTTCAATAGCAAAATGTTCAACGATAATATATGTTTCGTAGAGCAGAAACTACGAAAGAAAACCACAGAACACCCACCAGTCCTGGCTCCTCCATGTCCTTAAGTGCCTTCAAAGGAGCTTAAAAGTCCACTTTTCTTGCTGTGAGTAGATTCTATGCTGTAAAGTTGCTTCCAAGAACAAAGCCAGGGATTCACAATTTATAAAATCCCACATATTCCGATGTTGCACCTAAAATCACTGGCATTGGAATTGAGTGAGAGACCAAGCATGTAAAACTAGAAATAAAGGGTAGATGCACATGCACTATTTCAATAGGCTTTGGAAAAAGAGTCTGAGGTTAGATGATAACTGCCTCAATACAATGAAGCTTGTCTTTACTTTTAGCCAGGACATCTGCATTTTAAGGCAAGAAGTAAGACTGTGATTCTTTAAAGCATATTGACAACAGTATGGAATCATGTCTCACCATGTTGCAGTACAATGTTCAAATAAATAACCTGATGGTGATAGAGCGGAACGTGGTAACAATTTACCTGCGTTCGGATGCTCTTTAGGTCGATGAATCTTCTGACCAAGTGGGAACTCTCTGTACTCTTAATTGGTCAATCACCTCTTATCGATAATCAATAACGAACATAAGCAACACCTTGAACAACATAACACTTAACAATTAATCCAGAATACATTTCGGCGAACCCTGACCTTCCAGCCAGGAATAACCACACCAGTTTATTGCAAAGTTAGTGAATTTATTTCCCTATATTAACAAAGCTAGCACGATATAGATGTGTCTCAACACCAAATGATAAACATATATGAACATTAATAGCTGTCCATATCGTCGAAACAAGTGTAATCTATGTAGCATTTGAATCACAAGACATTCGATAGTGGCAATACAAAGCACTAATACGATAATCTGTAATGGGCTAATTGCGTACATTTAGTCAGCATAACAAGATCTCCAATTGCATCGTGCGACATATGGAATCCTCATCTAACCTCAAATTAGCATCAGCATGTGGGACTTCATGCAAAAACGATTTGGCAACATCAATTTAGAAAACTCCTAGCTAGGGTCCTTATCAAAATCAGCAGTTGGTTACCTAAAAGAAACACAATGCAATTTTACAATTTCCTTTCATAATTACCAATTCCAATCAGCAATCAATGAAGTCTTCGTCTCACAGGTACCGTTTCTCGATCAGCATGGGACGGGACAAAGGGGCAGGAGTGAATGGGGCAATTGCCTCACGGCGGCAAGATAAGATTACTACTTCATGCAAAGGGGCAAATCAAAGTTAAAGTCTCTAGGGCAAGAATCATTAAAGTCTCTTTCTCTCGACTAGAGAAAGCATCAAAGTCTCTCAAAATGGCGTCGCAGCAAAATGGGTCATAGTAGCTACGAAGTCAAAATGGCGGGATGTCCGAAGAGAGAGAGAGCTTCCCTCTCATGCACCTGGGTTTTATAGACAACAGTTCAAGTCCAGTAGGGTCTTCATTGGAGGGTTCATAGGTTAGCTTCAAATTGACCAATCAAAAACGACAGTTCTCAAGCTTTTACTTAAGCATACATTATCCTTGGAGATGGGTACGCAATTTGCAACATTGTTTCTCGATTAGCTTACTCTCAGAGGCTCCATTGTCCGCACCTGCAAGCCGACCTTGAGTTAAAGAGAAAATATGCCATGCTGGCACCAACTTTAAGATAAGCATGCGAGCAGTCTCTGTGGAAAAGTACAGCTTCAAGCAGAAATACACGTTTAATAGCACAGTGGAAAAATACGAACGTTTAAACCGTGAGACCAGGCAACTAGGCCAAAGCCTCCGCTAAAGTAATGCTAAGCTAAGGCATTTCAAATAAGCAAATCGTAGCACACGTTTATGATTATGTCGGATTAGTGCATTTCTAATACACCACGTTATATAAAGCACGCGTATAAATGATGGCAAACTACTCTGAGGGCACATTTTGTCCCCGTACAATCTTTATTAATTCGGTTAATGTCACACATGATTATTTCAGCACTACGTTTATGCGTTAATAAATCAAAACCTTCATTTTCTGCTTCATCAATCCCTCCTCTGATGACTACTTGTCATCACACAAATTTAGCCCACAAATTTTATCCCATTAAAATTCTGTCAGCTCCCTTTTCCTTTTAGTCCCCCTAGTTTGCGCTTTGTATTCTTCTGCCATTCTTTTCATAATTTTCTCCTCCTTTCTTCTTTTAATTCTCTCCATAATCATTATTATTCCCCTTTTTATTCCCCAAATTCCAAATACACAAATTATCACTATTAATATCCCTTCTATTATTTTCAATAATATTCCATTCCAAATTCCCCCAATCCAATGTCCCACTGAAGCAAGTCCCTTTCCAACCTTCTCCCACACTCCTGGTTCTTTCAGTTCCTTCAAATCTGCACTTTCTTTTGTTAGATTAGCAAGCATAGTTTTAATTTTCACACTATTATCAGGTATATAGGTGCAGCAGTGACGTGCACCAATCATTTTGCAAACGCCTCCATCCTTTGCTAAAAGAATGTCTAAAGCAAGCCTATTTTGAAGAGTCATAGCTCTTTCCGCTGCAAGTTCAGCATCCATCAGGATTATAGCACCTGAAAACTTTGTCAGCATGTTATCCACTATAGTAGACAACTTTCTTATTTTGATGGAATTCAGCACAACTCCTAATGAAGGAATCATGGCTCCAAATATATCAACCACCACAGCAGCTGGGGTCTCTCTTTTCTGGATACGGTGGGATCCAGGTGTCTTTTTAATCATCGATATGTCATCCAGTTGATAAACCTTCGGAAACACTATACCCAAATAACATCTTCCCCACCATCCCTTTGGAAGACGATAATAGGCATTATGCCCACAAATGTAATACACCCCTGGAATGACAGGGTCAAGTCCGTCCATCATGAATGTCCATTTGGCCTTAAAAATAAACGTATGTTTGCATTCACTCGCTCCTACAAAAATATTGTCATAGTAAGATTCACCTCGATATATACAAAACTTCCCTACATGCCAAGCATCTAAAGCTATTTTCCCTTGTGTCTTTATAGCAGCAAAATCATAATTATCTACTGAAGTCCTCTTATGCAGTTCTTTTTCTAACTTCGCCTTCATTTGAGCCCTTCTATCATCTGTGCGATCTAAAAAGCTTATTTCTACAGCAGAGACGGAGCAAGTAAGGTTCTCCCTATGAGCATGAGCCGTTTCAAAAGGTTGCATTGGCTCGAAAAAATCCCTCATAATTTTGTAATCCCAATATTTTGCAGTCTCGCTTAGCTGCGCTATTATAGGAACATAAGCAAAGGTAACATCATAATTCGAGAAAAAATACTGTATGTTAGATTGACCATAAAACCTAGACATTACTATACTACATGTAATCCCATACGTAAGAGGCATGTGGTGATAAGTCACCCCTTCCTTTACTGATGTCGGTATCTGAGTACACACATAACAATCTTTCGCATCCATAGTCTCAACATACTCTGTTAGTAAGCGATAGAAAACGTTATACGAAAGCTCTTTCTTATCATGCAAGAGCCTCTCATCCATTGCTAGTCTTTTCAATGGTGTTAGTTCAGTAACAGTAACAGGAACAATAGTAGAAGCAGCAATAGTCTCATTCTCACCCTTTCCATGCATTCCAAACACAATTGCCA
Source organism: Pleurodeles waltl (assembly GCF_031143425.1). Taxonomy (NCBI): domain Eukaryota; kingdom Metazoa; phylum Chordata; class Amphibia; order Caudata; family Salamandridae; genus Pleurodeles; species Pleurodeles waltl. Next base: position 417,639,206 of record NC_090437.1, on the reverse strand, counting down.
TTATTATTAGTACACATGTTAGTACCAAGCCTATACACACGTATTTACAATATTTCTTTCTATTGTTTTGCATAGCGTACCCAGGCATGATCTGTATAGAATCAGAGAGCTAGAAGCACTTATAAATGAAACTACTTAGCAATTCAGTTACAAAGCTTGAACGAGCACAATGTTCACACCGTCTTCTTCAAAAGGCCAGTCACTTTTCGGTTAGCAGCATTTGTCTCAATTCGGTTTAGCAATGTCTCAGCTGGTTGTTTATCTCACGTTAGATTGCAGCAAGCAATGCCATTTACTACCGTTTCAGTCAACAGAGTCTATGAAACTTTTCTTTTCTATTGGTATCTCTTCTTCTTCTTCGTTCTCGATGCTTAGAGATACAAACTCATCAGTCCAATCATCATTGACTGCATATGCCCATTCAGGACCGGAATACCTCTTGTTTGGTATCCTTTTCCTTTTCAATTTTGCTTCTCTCTTGGATTCTGCTTCGCTGGCACTCTCCTCCTTTGCCAAGTCCTTTTCCTCACTTGACAATTGTTCCACGACGGTCACTTCCTTTCTTTTCTCTTTCACTTTCGGCCTTCCTCCTGCGTTCAAACCTTCTTTACCCTTTTCTTTTATCGGTGAGATACTTAGTCTTCTTTTTGCACCGTGTCCGTTTGATGGACCTGCGATCTTTTCTGTAGAGGTTTGAACTCTTTCGTTCTGCTCTTCTTTGTCCCCACCTTCAGGGGAATCAGTCACGTTTTCCCTTTCTTTTTCTGTATCGTCTGTTTCTGGGAAAGCCCCCTTCTGCTCAGGCTCTCCTGCCTTCTCACTCTCCTCGAGCCCTTCGTCACCGTTACTTTCTTCAGGCTCTGTATCACTTTCAGCTGCTTCAGGTTCCTTGTCACCTTCAGCTGCTTCAGGCTTTTTGCTACCCTCAGCTGCCTCAGGTTCTTTGTCACCTGCAGCTTCGTCGTCGCTGTCTGAACTTTCTCCTTGGTCTTCCCCAAGTGAGTCGTACTCTTCGTTCTCCAATAATATCTCTTTTTCTCCTGCTGTTGCTTGTTCGCTTTCAGTTCGCTTTTGTTCTGTCTCAGCACTCGGCACGTTTTATCAGGCACTGGTAGTTTCAGCGCTTCAACTTCCTCATCTGTGGGACACAGCACCTTCTTTGTATGACTGGCGTGAATCCAGTTGGGAACCCCCGCGCACTTCACAGCGGTAGTTGTTGTCAGGATCACTTGGAAAGGGCCTTTCCAACGGGGTTCCAGACACGACTTCCTCACGTGCTTCTTTATCACGACCCAGTCACCTGCTTTCAGGGCGTGTCCTGGACCTTGGATCGGTGGCAAGGTGGTCGCCTCCACCTGGTGAGAGAAAGAGCGAACCACGTCAGCCAGACCTTTGCAGTAGTCTAACACCATATCATCTGTAATATTCAAAAGCATATTTGCGGGAACTGCAGGAAGTCTCATAGCCCTGCCCATGAGAATTTCGTGCGGAGACAATCCAGTTTTTCTATCCGGAGTGTTTCTCATTGACATTAGCACTAAGGGCAATGCGTCAGGCCATTTCAAATTTGTTGATGCACATATTTTTGCCATTCTCGATTTCAGCGTACCATTCATCTGCTCCACCAGTCCTGATGCCTCAGGACGATAGCTACAGTGCAGCTTTTGCTCAATGTTCAGTGCTTCGCAAAGTAACTTCATCACCTCGTTATTGAAGTGACTTCCCCTATCTGATTCTAAAGAGATCGGGAATCCGAAACGTGGTATTAACTCCCTCAATAATAGCTTGGCAACTGTAAGACTGTCATTTCTACGTGTGGGGTATGCCTCAATCCAATGACTAAAAATGCACACAATCACCAACACATATCTTAAACCTCCATGCACAGGCATCTCAATGAAGTCCATCTGCATTCGGCTAAAAGGACCGCTTGCCCTACCAATGTGGCTCGCGTTCACAACTGTTCCCTTTCCTGGGTTCATCTGTTGGCAAGTGACACATCGATGGCAAACTGCTTCCGCAGCTTGGCGAAATCTGGGGTTAAACCAATCAGTTTTGAACAATCTTATCATGGCATCTCTCCCTAGGTGAGCTTGCCCATGATAGAACCGCGCAAGCTGTGATAAGAGACTATTTGGCAAAACAAATTTTCCCTCATGTGAAACCCATAGCTCGTCTTGTCTTTTTATGCATTGTGATTTAATCCAGGAATCTCTTTCATCCTCCCTGACAGTACTTTGTAGTGCTTTTAGTTCTTCTATTGTATCTACGACCTTCAAGGCAAATGCTTCAGCTGGTTCGAGTTCTGGTTCACTTATTGTATTCCAATCATCCCTTAACAATATACAGTTCAAGGCACAAAATCTTGCGACTTGATCTGCATAGGCGTTTCCCAGAGACACATAGTCCTGTCCTTTCGTGTGAGCACTGCACTTTACCACTGCAACTTCAGCTGGTACTTGAATGGCATGTAACAACTCCCTTATTCTCTCCCCATTTTTCACTGGGGATCCTGAAGAAGTCAGGAAACCTCTCTGTGACCACAGTTGTCCAAAGTCATGCACAATCCCAAACCCGTATTGGCTATCAGTGTAAATGGTGACTTTCATCAATGCAGACAATTGACATGCTCTAGTAAGGGCTACAAGTTCTGCTACTTGTGCAGAATAGACTGCTTGGAGCCATCCCGCTTCCAAGACCCCTGTTACAGTACATACAGCATATCCTGCTTTCAAAATTCCCACCCCATCTCTTAGACATGAGCCATCAACAAAAAGAATTTGGTCATTTTCATCAAGTTTTGTATCCTTGATGTCCGGTCGGGGTTTTGTGCAAAATTCAGTCACCTGAAGGCAGTCATGCTCGACGTCTTCAACGTTCTCAATTTCAGCATGTTCTCCAGGAAGCAAGGTAGCTGGATTCAACGTAGTGCACCTTTTCAGCTGCACATTCGGTGAGCCCAGAATAGTCGTTTCATACCTTGTGAGTCTTGCTCCAGTCATGTGCTGTGTTCGGGATCGGGTCAAAAGTATCTCAACTGAGTGAGGGACCATGACTGTTACTGGGTGTCCCATCACTATTCCTTCACTCTGAGTGAGGCTGATACCAACTGCTGCTACAGCGCGCAAACACCCTGGGAGTGCTGCTGCAACCGGATCCAAAGTAGCTGAAAAATACGCTACTGGTCTGTTTACGCCACCATGGGCTTGAGTCAAGACAGACAAAGAACATGCATCACGTTCATGGCAAAACAATGTGAAAGGCTTTGTGTAATCAGGCATACCTAAAGCTGGAGCCCTACACATGCACTCCTTTAATTCAACAAAAGCATCCATCTCATCCCCTTTCAGTTCGATCTGATCCAAGGCATCCTTCTGGGTCAATTTCAGTAAAGGCTTTGCTAGAGACGAGAAGTTGGGAATCCACTGGCGACAGTATCCCACCATTCCCAAAAACTTCCTCACCTCCTTCCTTGTCTTTGGTGGATTCATTTGAAGTACACTTGTAATTCTTTCCTTCATTATTTTCCGTGACCCTTTCTCTATCTGGTGACCCAAGTATTTCACTTTCTTCTGACAGAACTGCAGTTTGGAAGGAGACACCTTGTGTCCATTCCCTCCCAAATGGTTCAACAGAGCAATGGTATCGGCTGTGCAGCCACTTTCTGTCTCTGATGCAACCAGTAAGTCATCAATGTACTGTACTAGGGTTGACTCGAATGGCAACTCTAACTCTTCCAAGTCTTTCTTTAGAACCTGATTGAATATCGACGGTGACTCAGAAAACCCCTGAGGAATTCGGCACCAACTGTACACTCTGTCTAGGAATTTGAAACAAAAGAGGAATTGGCTGTCCTCATGAAGAGGCACAGAAAAGAATGCTTGTGACAAATCGATGACTGAGAACCACTCAGCTTCGCAAGGGATCTGAAACATTATCACAGCTGGATTCGGTACGACAGGGCAGCACTTTATTATGATGTCATTTATTTTCCTCAAATCCTGTACAAGTCGGACTTTCCCACTTGGCTTTATTAGTCCCATTATCGGTGAATTACATGGGCTGCTTAATACTTCTTTCAGTACTCCCTGCTTCACGAATTCGTCAATAAGTTGGGCAACTTTCATGAGGGTATCTTGTGGCATGTGGTATTGTGGGGTCTGGGGAAAGATCGCATTGGGCTTTACCATCACTTTTACTGGTTCTACTCCTTTCATCAATCCCACCTCTTTCCCTGTCATGTCCCACACTTTCTCTCCGACTGTTTCCCGTAGTTCTGCTGGGATATCTTCTTCAGTTATCATTGGTAAAAGACAAATCAGAGGATACTCTTCGTCAACTGTTTCTATCTCATCCCCCTCTACACTGTCCTCGTCTTCCCCATCATTGCTCGTCTCTATTGTTATTCCTTCGTTTGAACACATGATCGAGCAACCCAATTTGCACAATAGGTCTCTTCCTAACAGTGCTATCGGGCTTGAGTCACACACCACAAACTGATGTACCCCTTGATAGTTACCAATGTTGACTGGTATCGGATCTGTTATTGGGTTCGTCAGATGCCTGTTTGCTACTCCCACCACTTGAACTGTCCTCCCCGAGAGTGGCAAATTTGGTACTTCACTGCTCTTAACTGTTGAACGTGTGGCTCCCGTGTCAACCAGGAATGAGACGCGATGACCCATTACTCTTCCCTCTACGTACGGACCCTTTTGATCAACTTCTAGGGATGCCGCAAGCACACAATCTCCTTCCTCTTCTGAGCTTTCACTCTCCCATACATTGTTTATTCCACTCTCACTGTGTAATGGGAACTGTTGTACTGTGCCGTTTGTGCTCATTACCTGACCCGTTACCTGTGGAGGAACCATCATTTGCTGCTGACTCATTGGTGCCAAAGGTATTTGCATTTGCTGATTAGGTACCAAAGGTAACTGCTGTTGCATCGGCTGCATTTGCGTCATCTGCACACGGGGCATCTGCATCTGCTGCGGCTGCATAGGTTGTAATCCCTGCAATTGATTTATGGTCTGAAAATTTGGGTTTGGACCCCTCATTTTCGGTCCTCTCGTTATCTGAAATGCATTGACATCATTGTTTTGCTGACCAACACCTACACCTGCACCTGCACCTTCCTGCACCACCATCGGACACTCGCGTTTCCAATGACCTACGTTTCCGCACGCGTGACACGGCATCACTTTCTTCATTGCCTGCACACCTGTCACAACAGTGTTCAAATCCGGACCATTATTCACAAAACCTCCTCTGCCTCTGCCTCTGGCCTGTGGTTGAAACGCCATGTTTCCCTGCAACTGCGGCTGCTGTTGCTGAAACACCATGTTTCCCTGCAACTGCGGCTGCGGTTGCAGTACCTGCTGTTGGAACCCTTGCATCCCTGGCAACCCTTGCAAGCCTGTCTGAGCCGCCTTAAGCTGCATCATCATCACCTTCTCTTTCAGTCTTTTCTGTTTCACCTCAATTTCGTCGCTACAGTATTTCGCATAAGTCAAGACTTCATCAATCGGTTTCGACTGCCAGCAGATCAAATGCGATTTTATCATCTGACTTATCTCTGGTCTCAGCCCTTCCACAAATCTGAACACAAAATGAAGCATATCTTTTGCCTCGATTGCTTCTGTGCCACTGTAATTCTTGAACGCCTTCAACAACCTCTCATAGTAACTATGAATCGATTCTTTAGCCTCTTGGGCAGTTCGATCAATTTTCTGCCAATCCACATTTTTGGCGGCAACCTTCGTCTTCAAATGTTCAATCACCTTATAGTACAGACACATCACCATAGGTGATGGCGCACCCGTCTCTCTGTCTCTCTCTGGTTCACTTGTCGGCCAACCTACAGCTCTTTTGCAATCCTCCCACAAATCTGCCGGAACCACAATCTCGAATAAAGTGTTCAGGTCTTCCCAGAGACATTTGGCAAGCTTCACAAACCTATCAGTCTGTTGATACCATTCGATCGGCTTCTCCCTCAGTTTGGGAAAATCATTCGTAAAAGACTGAATATCACTCCTGTGCCATGGTACATGTACTAACTTTCCTCCTGCTGTCTCCCTCATTGGTAACATGGTTACGGTCTCGCTGCTCTGTGGTCTTTTCTCATTGTGTTCTGTAACACTGTCCCTCCTCTTATCCTTCCTCTTTACCCATCTGCTTTCCCACTTGTCTAAGCACCTCCACACTTGGGCACTCTGCAACAATTCTCTAAGGTGTGCCTTCATGCCTGCTGATCTCATGTGTTCAAAATCTGTGGTCCCAAAATCCAACCTATAGCTCCTGCTCAAGTGTTTCGTCTTGCCTATGTCAATCCCGTTCCTGTCTGCTACTTCCTGCAAACTTTTATGTACCTTGTTTACCTCTTTCGTGATCTTTGGACATAGATACCTCAACTCCTCTTCCGTGTAGGATTCTAACCTGTTCACACCCATATTCCCTTCCACCAATTCTTGTGCTTCCATGTTCAGCCTCATCCTGCTCAAGTAATCGTCTCCTTTCCCACTGTCTGAGCTTTGTGTGGAATTTAAACTGTTGAACCACTGTGTCAGCTGTTGCGCATTTACCCCCATCAGTGTAGCATTCACATCGACTGCCATCGATGGTTGCGGCAACCTTTCAGTATTCGATGTTAAAGGTATTATCAGTGGGGGGCTCGACCTCACCAGTGTTGATTGAGCGCATACGGGACTAAACTCCATCAAGGACCCAGACCCAGTTGGCTGAGCCACTATCGGGGTTATCCCTGGAGTGTTTTCTATGCACCTTCTTTCTGTCCCATTTTGCAGCATTGGTCCCTGACTGTTCATACCTAAGTTAGGCTGACTATACAAAGGTACCACTGGACCTACAGTAATGGGCAGTGATATCGCATCTGGATTTTGTCCATTTCCCATATTCTGAGGCATGTTCATCCCCATATTATGGGCCATCATTGCCGGCATGCCCATCTGACTTCCCGTCATTTGAGCATGAACATTTCCTCCCTGCATCTGCTTTTGAGGCATCATAAACTGTGTTGATTCAGCTTGTGCCATTGTCGGGTTGTAACCATTCTGTACGCCCCTTACGGTTGGATCTAGAATCATTCCTCCACTGTTATCACTACTGTAGTACCCTGGCATCTGCGGCTGATAGTGTTCTGCTGGTTTCAACACGGGCACATCTGGATACATTCTCCTGATCTGCGGTATCTGTGGGGTGAGCAGTAAGCTCGGATCCTTAGATCCCGATGGTACTCCTGTATTCTGCGTTTCCCTGTTCTGTACCGATGCCGGAGGGGCAGAACTGGTACTTGGACCTTGTCCATTCTCTGCATAAGGTGGTGGACGGTCGTTCAGCAACTCCATTATCAATTCCTCATCCTCTAGCTCCTCTTCTTTTCTCAACTTTTCCTCGTCCTCTCTGTCCTTGGAACACTTCCTGTCTGTCTTACAGGTAGCTTTCTTACCTGTCTCCTCTTCATCTTTAGTAATTGCGGGGAACAATTTTATTCCCTGCAATACATCTGACCTCCACACCTTCGGCGCATTATCCCACCTAGCATCCGCTAGTGTCTTTTCTACCTTCCTCATCCTTGTTTCAAACTTGTTTTTCTGTTGCTGTCTAGCCATGAGTTCCCATATTGCTAGAGCCTCAAACTGTGCTGGCCTTGGAGGCACCTTCATGTCATACATCGTGAATCTCAAGTTCTCTAGGACCCTTATATTGAATGTCCCATGTATCGGGAATGCTACGCTCCCATGTTTCTCTGTCCACTTGTGCCATTGTTTTAGCCAAAGGCACGGAGCTACCCCTTTTTCCTCCATTACAATGTAAGCTGGTGTACCCTCGGGCGGCGTTTCCTCTCCTACGCTCGCTTTAATGTATGACTCTCCCTTCATCGCGCTCCTGAATGCTTTAAGGAATTTCATTTTTTCCGTCTTTTAATTCACAAAGTTTATAATCAATAGGTCACTGTTATTCCACAAAATTTGTAATCAATAGGTGACTTTAATTCCCGGAATACTCTTCACCTGCCTTTCCCCTTCCAATCGAGTGCCACGGACTGCGTCCAATCCGTGCGCGACCCTTCTTTCCAACCAACCTATCCCAGCGCGGCTCTTAGTGACGTCACACTCACACACACTGCGGCTGACAAAGCCTCGCGGCTAATCCTCCTTCACTCAGTTCCTCCCGTAACAACTTTTGCATGTATCGCGAGCTACCAAAAACTAAAACAGATCTGTCGGTTTACTACAGGAAGGGTAACACAGTCGCTTCAGGACCTTAGGGACCTTTCACTAACCTCGGCCACTATTCGATCTCTTTCACCAGCCTCGGCCGCTATTCCGTCTTTCTCAGTCCCCACATTCGCAAGCAAATCTGAACCGCAGACCTACTCTCAACTTGTCAATGATCTGTTCTAGTGCACTTAGAATCTTGTCAAAGCCCGAAGTCGAAGTTTCTTTCACTCCGTAACACACGTACCCACTCGTTGACCACGCCCGATCAACCTACTAAACCGCCCAGACCACAACATGGATCAACATACTCCGGAGTCTCTTGACCTCGCAGGGCCCGCCTCAACAACAACAACCACGTGGACCTTTTTATGCACAAAGCGCCAGACGCACATGAAGTTCGACGACTTCCCTACTCTCACACTCGGAGCCGCACCTCCGTTACTCTATGAAGTTCGACGACCTCTCTACTTCTACACTCGGAGTCGCACCTCCGCTATCCTTAAAAAGAAAATCCTCGCAACCTTTTCACACACCCTGCGGCAATAAGCTGTGCAAGCGCAAAACCCTAACTTCACTCATACCATCACTAGTACCGCCAACGCTGTTTCCACATCTCCTTTCTCTCCATTCGCAAGTTCCGAGATCCCGGGAAAGTCGCGGTGGACCTAGCCCATCATCATCTTGTCAATCAGTTTTATCCAGGAAAATCTAATTCAACTTTTCGAATGGGGTCTCAAAATGCGTAACCGTTAATTCAACACCATGTACTCTAATGGTACAGGGTCCCAAAAGACGAAACCGTCCTCTGCTACCATCTACTGATAGAGCGGAACGTGGTAACAATTTACCTGTGTTCGGATGCTCTTTAGGTCGATGAATCTTCTGACCAAGTGGGAACTCTCTGTACTCTTAATTGGTCAATCACCTCTTATCGATAATCAATAACGAACATAAGCAACACCTTGAACAACATAACACTTAACAATTAATCCAGAATACATTTCGGCGAACCCTGACCTTTCAGCCAGGAATAACCACACCAGTTTATTGCAAAGTTAGTGAATTTATTTCCCTATATTAACAAAGCTAGCACGATATAGATGTGTCTCAACACCAAATGATAAACATATATGAACATTAATAGCTGTCCATATCGTCGAAACAAGTGTAATCTATGTAGCATTTGAATCACAAGGCATTCGATAGTGGCAATACAAAGCACTAATACGATAATCTGTAATGGGCTAATTGCGTACATTTAGTCAGCATAACAAGATCTCCAATTGCATCGTGCGACATATGGAATCCTCATCTAACCTCAAATTAGCATCAGCATGTGGGACTTCATGCAAAAACGATTTGGCAACATCAATTTAAAAAACTCCTAGCTAGGGTCCTTATCAAAATCAGCAGTTGGTTACCTAAAAGAAACACAATGCAATTTTACAATTTCCTTTCATAATTACCAATTCCAATCAGCAATCAATGAAGTCTTCGTCTCACAGGTACCGTTTCTCGATCAGCATGGGACGGGACAAAGGGGCAGGGGTGAATGGGGCAATTGCCTCACGGCGGCAAGATAAGATTACTACTTCATGCAAAGGGGCAAATCAAAGTTAAAGTCTCTAGGGCAAGAATCATTAAAGTCTCTTTCTCTCGACTAGAGAAAGCATCAAAGTCTCTCAAAATGGCGTCGCAGCAAAATGGGTCATAGTAGCTACGAAGTCAAAATGGCGGGATGTCCGAAGAGAGAGAGAGCTTCCCTCTCATGCACCTGGGTTTTATAGACAACAGTTCAAGTCCAGTAGGGTCTTCATTGGAGGGTTCATAGGTTAGCTTCAAATTGACCAATCAAAAACGACAGTTCTCAAGCTTTTACTTAAGCATACATTATCCTTGGAGATGGGTACGCAATTTGCAACATTGTTTCTCGATTAGCTTACTCTCAGAGGCTCCATTGTCCGCACCTGCAAGCCGACCTTGAGTTAAAGAGAAAATATGCCATGCTGGCACCAACTTTAAGATAAGCATGCGAGCAGTCTCTGTGGAAAAGTACAGCTTCAAGCAGAAATACACGTTTAATAGCACAGTGGAAAAATACGAACGTTTAAACCGTGAGACCAGGCAACTAGGCCAAAGCCTCCGCTAAAGTAATGCTAAGCTAAGGCATTTCAAATAAGCAAATCGTAGCACACGTTTATGATTATGTCGGATTAGTGCATTTCTAATACACCACGTTATATAAAGCACGCGTATAAATGATGGCAAACTACTCTGAGGGCACATTTTGTCCCCGTACAATCTTTATTAATTCGGTTAATGTCACACATGATTATTTCAGCACTACGTTTATGCGTTAATAAATCAAAACCTTCATTTTCTGCTTCATCAATGGTCAGTCAGGAGGTCAATGGATGCCCTCCAAACAAACCAGAGGCAGAATGCTCTAGAAGCCAAGCCTCCCTTTATTAAATGTGCTCAGAAGGTTTACTGTTTACCTCAGCCAGTTCAGTAATCCGTAATATGAGGAACAACCCATGGCAATGGAGTCTCCTTAAGCAAAGGTCCTAAAAGGAGGTTGTTCTCAAGTTCCAGTTCTGTTCTGTTATTGTAGTTTTTCAAACAATGAATGATGCACAGTTGCAGACGTTTAGGAAAATGTAGATTCTCTACATTGGTGGAATTGCTTTGCTTCCATGTGTAAGTAAGAATGTACACTATTAGGATGAATGGTCACAGCTATAGATCTACTGTTCTTACATTTAAGACTATTAAAATAACTTGAACATAACAAAATGTTGAATTTAGTGGGCACAGCTTTGAGAGCATGTGTGCCTTTGTCTGCTCAAGGAAGGAGCACAGCCAATTCACAAGAAGTTTTATTACCATAGTGAAATCCAAAAATGAAGAGCAGTTAGGAACAGTGAGTATGAAAGCTTGATCCATTTTGGTAAAGGACATACTTAAGACAGATCATCTGTAGTTTTTCCACAGAACTTCCAGTGTTGTAGGTCAATGGAAGGATACCCTGTACTAACTGTTCGCTATGATTTCCTCTTGACAGCCAGGCCACTTATGAAATCAACAAAATAACCACACACCAGTGGCACCACACAGCCAATGCTGATCTGTAAATGGTAGAGAGTCCTGGGGCACAAGGGCTTTTGGTGAAGTTAAGAGTCTCTTTTGAAACGTGCTGGAAAGTGTTATTCCCAGTCTGAGAGCGCCTTTGGTTCACACCTTCTTGGCATCTTTCTTCCAGTCATCCCAAATATTCCCCTTGCTCTTGGAATTTGGTCCATCTATTTGTCCCCATGCATTGCACTCTCACTCATAGAATGAAACACCAAAAAGAAACCTATACCAAACAGCAAACATTGTAATGTGCGATGACGACACAGCTCAAAACCTGACAATGGTCACATGGAAGAATAAGCTACTACCTCTTGTAGTTATCCAATCCACAGAGTCCAGCCTTATTTCTGATCATTCCTAGCTCACTGCCTTTAACTTGTTCCCCTTTTGGAACCATCTTTTCTCAGGTGCATGCACAATCTTCATTCTGCCCCCGATCCTCAAAAGATCGGACCACAGATTGAGTGGCCTAGGTACCGATTTGGACTGATCCATGACTCTGCTACCACTAATACCAATAAATAGAGCTGCCGGTGGCCACTAGGGTTGTGCTATGTGGCCTGCCCCTGGTGATGTATCAGAGGAAAGTAGAAGGAAAGAGGGACGTTGCAAGAGGTCTGAGTTGGAGCTTTGTGCTAGACTGTGACAACGCTGGAGATCTCTAGGGCCAGTGCTTCCCTTGAGGATGTATGAACAAGTGGGCCTTGCTGTGGGTGTAGGAGGCTGGCCCTCTATGTAGTATGCAAAGCTAGGCACACTGTGCAGGGGGTCCAGGCAATCACACATTGGTTCTAATTCTTATGGTAGCTTGGTCAAGCAAATAGGCCAATCTTGGAGAAGTGCAAAGCATTTGTAGAACTCACAGTATCAATCATGCAACTCACATTCAAAGGAACAACGCAAGACCAATTCATAAAAATACTTCAGATTTATATAGCATTTTTAAGACCAAGATTTTCTAAATTAGTTAAGTACTTTTTGAGATATGGATTGTTGAAGTTTAAAAAAAATAGGCCCTCATTATGACACTCGCGGCAAATACTGCCTACCGCTACGGCAACGGCCCCCAACATACCATCGCCATGGCTACTGACCGTCAATGGAATTATGACCGTAGCCGGACTTCCGCCAGAAGGCTGGCGGAGTTCTGGCGAAGGTCATGGCGGCAGACAGCGGTAAGGTGGCGCTGCTGCCAGCTGCAGTGCCATGCCAGAAAAACACCGCCTACATGTTCCATGATACGGCCTGGCGGTGTTTTGCTGGCGGACGCTGTTGCTGGCAGCAGCGCTGCGTCTCGTCTCCTGCCAACACAAGGGGTGCTGTGTGCGTGTGTGGGGGTGTGTGTGACTGTGTGAATGTGTGCATGTGTGTTTAATGTGTGTGTGCATGAGAAGGTGTGTGTGTACGTGCATATTGTGTCGTGTGATTGCGTGTGTGCCTGGATGTATGTTCGTGAGTGCTGCTGCGAGTGTGTATGAATGCTTGGATGAATGTGTCTATGCGTGTGTGTATGGGTGTGTATGTATGTGCGTGTATATGTGTATATGTGGGGGGCATGAGGGGGATGGTGGGGGAGGACTCTGGGGAAGGGGAGGGGTTGGGGGAGCCCCCTATCAGTGCCAGGGAAGGAATTCCCTGGCACTGATAGTGCCTACCGCCATGGTTTCCGTGGCGGTACAGAAACCACAGAAACCATGGCGGTGAGTGGGGTCAAAATGCCATGGGTGGCCTAGTGACGGCCGCTGGGCTGGAGACTGTAGTCTCCAGCCCAGCGGTCATAACGGCTATGGCGGTCGGTGTGTTAACTTGGCGGTTTGGCTTTGACCAAACTGCCAATGTCATAATAGTAGAGGTATGTACCACCAGCCTGTTGGCGGTAATACCTCCACTATTGCACCGACCGCCGGGGTTGTAATGACCCCCATAGTCTTTTTGTGTATAATTACGCTCCACAGGAATCTATGAAAACTCACCTTTAAAAATACATATAAAATCGTACAATTGAGTTGGTCAAGGTCATCGGGGGGCACACTGTGCCAGCTGGAGAAGTTTGGGTGGCTCCTGGTTCCGACGGGAGCAGCGATGAAAGTCTTGGTAGCTAGTTCAGGGCCACTGCGAGAGACCACTTTGAAAAGCACTGCACAGGTAAGTTTAGAGGTGGTTCCTTGGGGCCCCCTTGGAGGGTTGAGGTTGCAAGGTTTTAGGGACCCTTAGGGCACAACAAGTTCTTTTTTACAGGGCACAGGGTGGGCGGGTGCAGAGCGAATCAGTGAGCAAGGAGCTGTGCGCATGGATGCCCTTCTCATCTGGAGGTAAGTCACTTTAAGGGTTGTTTGCAGACCAACCGGGGTACTCTGGTGGAAGGTCCAGGGTGTTCCTGAAGTCCCTTGACTGGGGTTTCCTCCTGGTCCTTTTCAGCCCCGGGCTGGTTTTCCTGGTGTCCGACGCTAGCTGACCAATACCCCGGGTATTGGTACGGTTTGACCACTGGAGAGCGCAGTGCCATCAAACATCGGAGACTTGCAGGAGTTGTCCTCGTGGTCGTCAGTGTTTTGTTGGTTCAAACTGTGACTTCAGGTTCGGGAGTTAGCAGCTGGTCAGTGAACCCTCACTGGTTTGCTGGTGACTTGCCGTTGCAGAGTAGTACCTCCACTCTGGAGGGAGTTCTTGGGTGATTTTCAAAGCCTGGAGGTCCTCTGTGGTTCTTTAGAGTTTTTCCAGTTGTCCAGCAGCTCCTCAGCAGCAATTGTCAGGTCCTGGGTGCATCAGGCACGGTTTGGTGCCTTTTCTTTGTTGCAGCAGGTCCACAGTTCTCGTACCTTGCATCTCCTTGATGCTCGTCTTCTTTTGTCCGTTGTAAGGAAATGCCTCCTTGGCATGGTTACCCCCCTGACTTTTTGCCTTTTGCTGATGCCAATTATGATTGAAAGTGTGCTGGGACCCTGCTAACCAGGCCCCAGCACTAGTGTTCTTTCCCTAAACTGTACCTTTGCTTCCACAATTGGCACAGCTCTGGCACTCAGATAAGTCCCTTGTAAATGGTACCCCTAGCACCAAAGGCCCTGATGCCAGGGAAGGTCTCCGAGGGCTGCAGCATGTCTTATGCCACCCTGGGGACCCCTCACTCAGCACAGGCACACTGCCTCACAGCTTGTGTGTGCTGGTGGGGAGAAAATGACTAAGTTGACATGGCACTCCCCTCAGAGTGCCATGCCAACCTCACACTGCCTGTAGCATAGGTAAGTCACCCCTCTAGCAGGCCTTACAGCCCTAAGGCAGGGTGCACTATACCACAGGTGAGGGTATATGTGCATGAGCACTATGTTCCTACAGTGTCTAAGCAAAACCTTAGACATTGTAAGTGCAGGGTAGCCATAAAGAGTATATGGTCTGGGAGTTTGTCAAACACAAACTCCACAGTTCCATAATGGCTACACTGAAATCTGGGAAGTTTGGTATCAAACTTCTCAGCACAATACATGCACACTGATGCCAGTGTGGGATTTATTGTAAAATTAACCCAGAGGGTATCTTAGAAATGCCCCCTGAATACCAGTCCAACTCCTAGTGCTAGGCTGACCAGTTTCTGCCAGCCTGCCACAACCAGACGAGTTGCTGGCCACATTGGGAGAGTGCCTTTGTCACTCTGTGGCCAGGAACAAAGCCTGTACTGGGTGGAGGTGCTTTTCACCTCCCCCTGCAGGAACTGTAACACCTGGTGGTGATCCTCAAAGGCTCACCCCTGTTGTTACAGCGCCTCAGGGCATCCCAGCTAGTGGAGATGCCCTCCCCTCAGGCCACTGCCCCTACTTTTGGCGGCAAGGCTGGAGGAGATAATGAGAAAAACAAGGAAGAGTCACCCACAATCAGGACGGCCCCTAGGGTGCCCTGAGCTGAGTTGACCCCTGCCTTTAGAAATCCTCCATCTTGAGATTGGAGGATTCCCCCAATAGGATTAGGGATGTGCCCACCTCCCCTCAGGGAGGAGGCACAAAGAGGGTTTAGCCACCCTCCAGGACAGTAGCCATTGGCTACTGCCCCCCAGACCTAAACACACCCCTAAATTTAGTGTTTAAGGTCACCCAAGAATCCAGGAAATCAGATTCCTGCAACCTGAAACAAGAAGAAGGACTGCTGACCTGAAAGCCCTGCAGAGACAACGGAGACAACAACCGCTTTGGTCCCAGCCCTGCCGGCCTGTCTCCTGACTCGAAGAAAACTGCAACAGCGATGCATCCAACAGGGACCAGCGACCTCTGAAGCCTCAGAGGACTGCCCTGAAACAAAGGACCAAGAAACTCCCAGGAGCAGTGGCTCTGCTCAACAACAAGTAACAACTTCGCAACTTTGTTGCAACTTCTAAAGACTTCACTCTTCCCGCTGGAAGCGTGAGACTTCACCCTCTGCACCCGATGCCCCATGCTCGAGCTCCAGAGACCCAACACCACAGGGAGGACTCCCAGGCAGCTGCGACCTCGTGAGTAGCCCGAGATGACCCCGCTAGGCCCTCATAGCGATGCATGCAGAGAGAATCCAGAGGCTCCCCCTGACCGCGACTGCCTGTAACAAGGAACCCAACGCCTGGACCAAGCACTGCACCCGCTGCCCCTAGGACCAGAAGGAACCGAACCTCAGTGCAGGAGTGACCCCCAGGTGACCCTCTGCCTAGCCCAGTTGGTGGCTGGCCCAAGAAGCCCCCCTGTGCCCTTCCTGCACCACTAGAGTGGCCCCTGGGTCCCTCCATTGAATCCTATACAAAACCCGAAACCTGCTTTGCACACTGCACCCGGCTGCCCCAGTGCCGCTGAGGGTGTGTTTTGTGTGACTACTTTTGTCCCCCCCAGTTCTCTACAAATCTCCCCTGGTCTGCCCTCCGAAGACGCAGGTACTTACCTGTAGGCAGACTGGAACTGGAGCACCCCTGTTCTTCATAGGCACCTATGTGTTTTTGGCACCTCTTTTACCTCTGCACCTGACTGGCCCTGAGCTGCTGGTGTGGAAACTTTGGGGTTGCCTTGAACCCCCAACGGTGGGCTGCCTATGCTCAGGAACTTAGACTTGTAAGTGTCTTACTTACCTGACAAACTAACCATTACTTACCTCCCCCAGGAACAGTTGATTTTTGCGCTGTGTCCACTTTTAAAATAGCTTATTGCCATTTTAACAAAAACTGTATATGTTATTGCTCTAATTCAAATTTCATAACTTACCTGTGTGGAGTACCTTGCATTTTGTGTATTTACTTCAAATTTTGAACTTGTGGTTCTAAAAATAAATTAAGAAAATATATTTTTCTAAATAAAAACTATTGACCTGGAGTTAAGTCTTTGAGTGTGTGTTTCTCATTTATTGCCTGTGTGTGTACAACAAATGCTTAACACTACCCTCTGATAAGCCTACTGCACGACCACACTACCACAAAATAGAGCATTAGAATTATCTAATTTTGCCACTATCTTACCTCTAAGGGGAACCCTTGGACTCTGTGCACACTTTCTCTTACTTTGAGATAGTATATACAGAGCCAACTTCCTACATCCGTCAAAACTGATTACCTGGTCTAGGGATGCCACCCACTAAATACTGAATTTAGGGGGCACCTGATAGGGGCAATAAGACACCTACCTTTAGGTGGCTACACCCAAAACAGTGACTACGTCCTGTGGGAAGGGTCACTTCCCGATCACTGACTGGCTATTTTCCTTCCATCTAAGATGGAGAAAATTGAATGGAGTGCCCACCTCACAGGCAACATTGTAGTGGTAGTGCATGCCAGGTGGGGCCACTCCTCCTATCCTTTGCATAGTTTCGTGCCTTTTCTCCTGGCAAAAGTGGGGGTTTGCAAAGGGGTGACCATCTGCTACTAGCAGCAGGCCTGGGGGTTGAGTTTCAAAGGCAGTAAGCATGGCCCTAGAGGGTGGCACAATCAGTGTTGCTGCCCTCAGGGGCCTACCCCTAGAACCTCATACCTTGGGTACCTAAGTAATGTTTACTAGGATCTTATACTGGTAGCTAAAGGTGTCTCCAATTGTGCCAATGCATCACAACAGTTTTAGGAAAAGAGCTCTGGCCCAGGGAACCTGGTTGGCAGGGACCCAGGGCACTGGACTTTCTAGGCTATATCCTATATCAGGCAAAAAGTGGGGGCTAACCATGTCAAAAAGAGTTTTTTTCTCACACTAGCCCCCAAACAAACAAAGCAGGATGAGACTACCCTTTCACCAGTAAGTCTTCATCTTCTAAGTGGAAGAACCTGGAAAGGCCATCTGCATTGGCATGGGCAGTCCCAGGTCTCTGTTCCACTTGAAAGTCTGTTCCCTGTAGGGAGATAGACCACCTAAGCAGTTTGGGGTCTTCACCCTTCATCTGTTTTAGCCATCAGAGAGGCCTGTGGTCAGTCTGAACTATGAAGTGAGAGCCAAACAGGTATGGTCTCAGCTTCTTCAGGGCCCAAACCACTGCAAAGGCTTCCCTCTCTATGGCACTGCAATTTTGTTCCATAGGGAGAAGTTTCTTGCTTATAAAAGCAACTGGCTAGTGTGAACGCTGAATTTATTACTTATGATTTTTATGTATTACGAGTTATGAATTTGCATAGAATTTAGTTAACATAGAAAATAGTGTGCAACATGGAAAATG
The DNA here is from genome assembly GCF_031143425.1 of Pleurodeles waltl. Classification (NCBI taxonomy): domain Eukaryota; kingdom Metazoa; phylum Chordata; class Amphibia; order Caudata; family Salamandridae; genus Pleurodeles; species Pleurodeles waltl. The sequence continues at coordinate 417,621,192 of NC_090437.1, read as the reverse complement.
TGCCCACTTGAGTGGCCATAATTAAATATGCAATGCTCTTAAAAGATGCATATTAATTATTATTCAAAGTGTACGTGTAGAGTAATTACAATAGTATTTGATGTTATGTATTTGCTTATTAATCATAGGCCTTAAGTTAGCGAGGTTTGGGCCCAGTTTGCACAACCTCATGTTAAACTGCAATGTCAGAATACATCCGGGGGAATGTATGTTCAGAAGCTTTCAATACATTTATTGTTCACACTGTGTTGACCAAACAATAGCAAACTTCTTTAATTTTCTCATGAGAATTGCTTGCTAGAATGTTCTGCATTAGTATTTGTTACAATGTTAACTTGATGTGTGAGATAGTGATGTTCCCAGGAATCAACAATGGATGCGCTAACTGGAGTACGGAGTGTTACAAAATTGTTACCTGATGAGCTTGACGATGGGAACAGGAGAAGAGGAGCCAATCATCAGCATGTGAAAGACAGTTTAGTTACATCTATGATTTGGGGTTTAATTCTAATTGGATTGACTGTAAAAGTACGATGTGGGAAGTTCTTTAGGTGATTTTAACTTAGCACGACTGCACAGAGGAGTGGAGCGCTCATTCTATTCTGTTTGAGGAGCTAAGCAGTTCCTGGTGACTTTTTCCTAACCTGACTTCTTAAATTTAGTAGCCAACAGTGGATGTTGTCCCTTTCGGGGTGTTTCTTACATTGTTTAGATTACTTAGAGTCCCCTGTATTTGAACCATTCCCTTTCACTGTCTTTTTCATGAAGAAGACCAGACGGATGTCCAACTGAAGAAGAGACTCACAGCTTGCCGATCCATATTGAGGAGAGGTATAACAAAATGCTATTGTCTCGATTAAAGGTGTGTTATTTGTTTCTATGTACCAACTTCTATTTTGTTAGAACCCTAGTTAGAAGTTTTCCACATTAACTTTGACTAGATTGTTTTGCATGAAGCCCAAACATTCTAATCTAATCTGAAGGTTAGAGAGAGGGAGACAGTGGAGATGTTAAAAGATTTATATTGTTTATTTGCTGAATCTAAATTTATGCTATGTATGCTATTTCTAATGCACAGTTGTTCTTATTGTTGATTTGTACTGTAATTTTGGAATGTCTAACAGTCAACGCCTTAGCTAAACTGAGATTCTTTAGAACAGTGGTTCCCAACCTGTGGTCCGGGGACCCCTGGGGGTCCACGACTGCTTAGAAAATTAAATAATATTAACAGAGTAGGTCCCCAGCTTTAAGTAATGACTCATTGGGAGGGTCTCCAGATTCCAATAAGTATTCAGTGGGAATCCCTGGGTTTCAGGAATGATACAGTGGGGGTCCACAGAAGTCAAAGGTTTGGGAACCACTGCTTTAGGAGATTTGGTCAACCAGTGTTGTTCGTGTATGTTTACCAGTTGATTTTGAGATTGACTTACGTGATATTAGCATTGTTAATCTAGGGAAATAAACATTATAACTTTTACTAAATGGTGTGGTTATTCATGACCGAATAGGTCATGGTGCATGAAGATCATTGAGTCCTGAGATACAATTATTGATGTTTATTGATTATGATGATGGATTAGCATTGAAGTTTAGACTTATGGGGGAATCACTCTAAGTGTAGTCTAAAGGTCCATCGACCTATAACGTGTCCCCTTATAAAGTAACAATAAAAGACTGAATAGGTACTGACACGCTAACAGAAATGGTAGCAGAGGATGGTTTGTCTCCTTAAGAGGCCATAATAAAGTCAGTTGTATGGTTTGTCTCCTTAATAGGCCATCATAAAGTCCATGTAAGGTCAGTCTCTTTAAGAGGCCAGCAGAAGGTCCTTTACATGGTTAGTCTCCTTAAGAGCCCATCATAAGGTCTGTTTTCTTTCCATTAATGGTGAAGGGGTTCGATGGTTAGTCTTCCTGAGAGGCCATCATGAGGATCTTTTCCTTATAAGTGGTAAAAAAGTTGGATGGGTAGTCTCCTTAAGAAATCAAAATTATTTCCAGATTTGATGATACAAAGTGGACAGAAAATTTCTCCCTAAGAACCTACCATGACTTTCCCAAACCTTGGAGTTTGCCAATGCTTGTTTGAAGATGTTCTCGGCGTTCTAGTGACAGAGTGAATGTAATAGGTTTTGCGCTTGCACAGCTTAAGCATCACAGGTGAGTTGTGATGTTTGTGAGGGTTTAGGGAGTTTGCATACATTTAATGAAGTTGTTTAAGGAGGTTGTGTACTCCAAAGTGTGAGAGTAGGGATGTCGTTGTATTTGACGTGTGTGGCGCTTTGTGCTCAAAATTTGCCCACGTGGTTGTTGGTATACAGAACCTGCATGGTGTAAGACTCCAGAGTATATAATAAGTGTATGAGACACTTGGTTTATGTTGTAATTTGTCTGTTTGATAAGTCAATCGTGCCTGGTTGACAAACTCAAGAGTGGGTATTAAAGCGAATGATGGGTTTTCGACTGAGATTTGAGGAATCCTATGTGCACTAGGAAGATCCAATGATCAGTTGAGAGTGAAATTTTTTGGTCTAATTTTGTTAGCGAGTCATGGAAACTGAGATAGAAGGAGTATCTGTTAGAGCGAAATGCCACAGTGAAAAATCGGTAAGGTTTTTGAAGCAATTGTATTACCTACCTGTAGTAAGCAGACACATTTGTGTATTGATTTTACTGAGTGCTCGCAATATTTTGCATTAGTTTGCGGAGATATGAGTTTAGGAGGGCAAGCTGAAGGGCATTGTCAGCCGCTGTACATGTGAGTGTGATGTTATTGGAGCTGTGCTGGGATAGGTTGGTTAGTGTGAAGGCTCGCGAACGGATTGTTGGGCAACTGAAAAGCGTAATTGGTTGAGAAGGTAGGCTAAAAGGATTTTGGGATTAAAGTCACTTCGTGATTTGATTGAAAGTAGCATAAATTACCGAAAATGACATTTTGTAAAGCATTAAAGAGTGCCTTGAGGGGAAGATATGTCTATACCAGGTAAAATAGGAGAAGTTACACCACCAGAAGGTACACCCGCTTAGGTCGTATTCAAAGAACAGGTTGCTGCGCCATGTCTTTGGCTGAAACAGTGGCACAAATAAACAGAGAGAGATGGGAGCTTAGCATTCCCTGTCCATGGAACATTTAATTTGAGGATTTTGAAGAATTTGAGGAGAGTGCTGTATGATTTGAAGCTTCCTCCGAGACCAGCCCAGTTCAAAGCTTTACCTATGTGGGAACTAGTAGCCAGACAGCAACAGCAATTGAAGTTTGAAAGGAGAATGAGAAAAGCTGAGAAGACTTTAGCTGAGGCGAGATGGGATAGTAAGCAAACATTTTGGAGAACTGAGAATTTACAGAGAATTAAGCTGTTTCCATCAATTACATAATAGAGCGGTAACAAGGCTAGAAAAAGTACTAGAAAAAGGGATTCCTATCCTTTTGACGACAAAAAGCAGAAATTGACAGAGTCTTTGACTTGCGATGAAGAGTCAGATGATGATGAGTTAATTTTACAGTTATTGAGGAATCGTCCCCCACCATATGCAGCACTTGAGAAAGGTCCAAATACCAGTGGAGACCCTACAGCTCCGACATCAGTTGAATCCTCACAAAGCCAGATACAGGTTAGCCATAGTTTTCTGAATATTTCTGCAATTCAAAGGCCTGTAACACAGATCGACATACCGAGAATTTACCCAGATGTGCCAGTTGTAGAGACTGCAACAAACTTAGTAGTGCTGACAGAACAGGTTAACTGGAAGCCAACTCTGATCCACACAGAGTCCAGGAGTAATGTACTCGAGAGAGCCAAATGTCAGAACCAGTCCAGCTGCAGTCTCAGTACCAGTTACCATAGTTCCAGTCATATGATTGGTCACCCAGGGAAATAATAGAAACAATAAGCAGGAAACCCTGAATCCGAGTGTAGAAAGGGAGAGGTTTAATGAAAACGTAAGAATAATGACTCCCATGAGACCAACATTTGATGAAAAAGGTCAGTTAATTGATATGGGTTCCTTTAGGACTCCTCCAAATAGTCAAGGGAGTTTCAAGGCATGCCCCAATCCGAGCATGGTGACACCAGAAACCTCGTGCCTAGCATTACAGGAAGTGCCAGGTGTAAGTAATAATAACATTTCAGGGTAAGGTTTGACAGCTTAGCAGTTAACTGAAGGGTTAGAGAAGCTGAGTATCACCCCAGGTGATTCCAGTGAAGGAAGTGCCCTGAATTTGACCAGGCTTAGATTAGAAGCAGAAGACCTGCTTGAAGGAATGACTGGGCTAGACGGAATTGACTCAAAGAGAGAAGACGAGCTGCGTTATTTGTGCAAATTGGTTACCAACAATGCAAGAATAGTACATCAGAAATTAGCAGATTTGGCAGAGAAATATGATGTAGAAATTGAGAAAACAAAGCACTGAAAGAGGAGTTACAGGTTAAAGTTTGACTCAAAGGTCTTGGAGAACAGGAGGATACCAGGAATGAAAATTCACATTAGGGAATTAGTTCAGAACATACAAACATGGGGAGCATTAGACAAATGGGAAGGCAGATGGGTGAAGACAAGAGAAAAAGAGATTCTGTGAATCTTACTGCTAATGTGCAGCAAGTTGAAGACCCTGTGAAAATATTACCTATGACAGAAATTCTAAGAGGGAATTTTGCCCATGTCCCTTGGAGTAGAAGTGACATATTGGGGGTCATTCTGACCCCGGCGGTCTCAGACCGCCGGGGCCAGGGTCGGCGGGAGCACCGCCGACAGACCGGCGGTGCCCCGCAGGGCATTCTGACCGCGGCGGTTCGGCCGCGGTCAGACAAGGAAAACCGGCGGTCTCCCGCCGGTTTTCCGCTGCCCTACAGAATCCTCCATGGCTGCGGAGCGCGCTCCGCAGCCATGGGGATTCTGACACCCCCTACCGCCATCCTGTTCCTGGCGGGTCTCCCGCCAGGAACAGGATGGCGGTAGGGGTTGCCGCGGGGCCCCTGGGGGCCCCACAAAGTATTTCAGTGTCTGCTATGCAGACACTGAAATACGCGACGGGTGCCACTGCACCCGTCGCACCTTCCCACTACGCCGGCTCAATTCTGAGCCGGCGTCCTCGTGGGAAGGTTGATTTGCCCTGGGCTGGCGGGCGGCCTTTTGGCGGCCGCCCGCCAGCCCAGGGCAAATCCCAAAATACCCTCAGCAGTCTTTAGACCGCGGAGCGGTATTTTGGTGGGGGAACTTCGGCGGGCGGCCTCCGCCGCCCGCCGAAGTTAGAATCAGGCCCATTGTCATTTACAAATGATCATCCCAGGTTGAGTGAGAAGCCAGTGGAATGGTACTATCAAACAGATAGGTTGGTGAAACTTGCAAAATGCCTGTGGGAAGATTTGAACATCCTTTTAGAAATAGTGGTTCCATCAGACTTATGGGTCGAGTGTAGGAGGAGTGTAGATTGGCTGGCAAGGGAACCTCAAAGAGATCAAGCAACAGGTGCACCATCTCCTGATGTGATGAAATATTACTTTAAGGTTACTGAATTTTTGAAAACGAGATTGAGTTGAAGCAGAGGAAGTTGAAGGAGAAGGCAATGGTGATGCAGATTAAAGCTGTGCTCAAACAGGGATGCAGGGAATTTTCTGCAGCAGCAATGAAATGTGTGGTTGCAGAACCAGTCGAAAATTAGAGGTAGAGGTGGAACTGGAAATGTGAATCGTGGTCCTCATTTGAGTACCGTAGGTGTTCAAAATGATGTGCAAGGGATGAAGATATTGTTACCATGTCACGCTTGCGAAGGCCTCGGACATTGGAAACAGGAGTGTCCAATGTTAGGTCAGGAAGGTGTTGTTTAGCAAATCAATGACATTAATTCTTTCCCAAATATGAGAGGTCCAAGAATGAGAAATCAAAATCTGAATTTTCAAAATAATGTGAACCTGATGCAAAGTTTTCAGCCCATGCAACAAATACAAATGCCACATTTGCAGATGCCCCAGTCACAGCAAATGAACCTCAAGTGAAAATAGTACCTAGGCAACAAATTCAAATACATCAATCCCCAATGGAACAGTAGCAGGTGATGCTTCCTCAGCAGGTCACAGGTCAAAGTTTTAACCAGTGTAATAACACATTACACCAATTCCCACTACACAGTGAGGATGAAGCGAATGATGGTTGGGTGAGTAAAAGTTCGGATGAAAAGGAATGTGTTTTAGTAGCTTCATTAGAAGTAGATCAGAAAGGTCCATATGTGAAGGGAAAGGTGATGGGTCACAAAGTTGTATTCTTAGTTGACACAAGAGCTACACGCTCTGCAGTGAGAACTACAGAAGTTCCAAACTTGCCCCTTTCAGAGAAGACAGTGCAGATTGTCGGAGTTGCCAATCGTTATTTGACAAACCTGATCTCAGACCCAGTTCAGGTTAAAATTGGAAATTTTAAAGGGTTACACAAATTCATGGTTTGTGATTCAAGTCCAGTATCCTTATTAGGGAGAGACTTGCTATGCAGGACAAGATGTTCGATTACTTACTCGAATTATGGAATTGCCATCCAGACAAACATAATGATGATGAAGATGACATGCCTGTAGAAAAAGATTATGATGCAGTGAATGAGGGGTACCAGTGAGGGGTCACAGTGAGAGATCTTCCTTCTGACTTATGGGGAACAGTTAAAATGAAGGTGTGGGATTTACAGGAAAAGACATAGGTCTAATCAAAGGAGTTGAGCCAGTTAAGGTCCCAGTCAAGCCAAATGCGATTTTCCCCCAGATACCCCAATATTACATGACACAGGAGACAACCGAGGGGATTGCTTCTATAATTGCAGAATTAATTCACCAAGGTGTTTTGAAAGAAGTACTGAGCAGCCCATGTAATTCACCGATAATGGGTTTGCGAAAGCCATGTGGGAAATTCTGGATTGTTCAGGATTTGAGGAAAGTGGATGATATTGTGATTAAATGATGTCCAGTAGTGCCAAATCCAGCAGTGATTTTGTTTGAGATCCCATGTGATGCTGAATGGTTCACCGTAGTGGACCTGTCTCAAGCATACTTTTCTGTACCTCTTCATGAGGATATCCAATTTCTTTTCTGTTTCAAATTTTTGGATCAAGTCTACTGTTGATGCAGAATTCCTCAAGGATTTTCAGAGTCACTGTCCATTTTCAACCAGATGCTGAAAAAGAATCTGGACTCATTGGAAATGCCTTTCCAATCGACATTGGTCTAGTACACTGACGATCTATTAGTTGCGTCAAAGACAAAAGAGGCATGCAAGTACAATACTATTGCCTTATTGAATCACTTAGGGAAGAATGGACATACAGGCCCTCATTTTGACCCTGGTGGTCCAAAGACCTCTACAGCTGCAGTGGCGGTCTCACCAGTGATGGGCCGACGGTGAAGCCTGCCACATCCTCGCTTGTACTGCCAGGGCTGTTGGACAGCTGGGCCGGAGATCAGCATCTCAGACCCGGCAGTCCACTGAAGGCCGCCAGCTGCATCATGAGTCAGCTTTCCGCCAGGGTTTTTGCATTCACACACATGCATCCATACACGTATTCACACACACATGCATCCATACATGCTTTCACACAAACATTCAACAACCACTCACTTCAACAATCATACAGGCATTCAAACACCCATAAACACACGCATACACACTTACATTCACACACCCAGACAACACCGACCACCCTCCCACACCCTCCCCTGTCGGACGATCGACCTTCCTTGTCCGGCTGAGGAGGTCGTCCGGCAGGGGACGCGAACAGGCACTTCCACCGCTGGCAGCGCCCCGCCATCAGGATACCACCAGGCCGTATTGCAGGTTGTAATACGGCTGGCAGAGTCCTTTTGGTGGGGCGGAGCTGGTGGTGGAACCGTCCTGCACCTCCAACCGCCAGCACAACTACCGGAGGATTTCTGCCCAAACTGTGGCGGAAATCCTTCAGTACTCATGATATGGTGGTAGGAAGAACGCCAGCACTTGCGACCTTCTAGCACCTGTGGCTTCGGCAGTCTTGTGAAAAGACAGCCAAAGTCATAATAAGAGCCAAAGTGTCCCCAGCCAAATTACAGTACTGTCAGAAAGAAGTGAAATACTTGGGACACCAAATTGAGATGGGAGTTAGAAGGATTTCCAGAGAGAGGGTTACAGACATACTGCAGATGAATCCCACAGCTACACAGAGAGATATCAGAATGTTTCTGGGAATGGTGAGCTATTGTCGCCAATAGATTCCCAATTTTTGGATCATTTCAAAGCCCTTTTAGAAGCTGACTCACAAAGAAATTGCTGATCCTTTAGTGTTAGCTCAAGCTTGTATGAAAGCCTTTACTGAATTGAGAGAGAGTCTGTGCAAAGCCCCAGCTTTGGGAATGCCTGACTACACAAAATGCTTCATGTTGTTTTGTCATGAGCATGATGCATGTTTTTTGTCTGTTCTGATTCAAGTACATGGTGGTGGAAACCGCCCAGTAGCGTATTTTTCAGCTGCATAGCACCCAGTTGCAGCAGCCTTACCAGGCTGTCTCTGTACAGTTGTTGCAGTTTGAGCCTCACTCAGAGTGAGACCATTGTGATGGGACATCCTTTAACTGTTATGGTGCCTCACTCCTGATGAATGCCAGGTTGACGAGGTATGAAACTGTCATCCTGGGTTCCCCCAACCTGTCTTTGAAAAGGTGTACAGTGCCTAACCCAGCAACTTTTCTTCCAAACGAGAATATTGAAGTTGACAAATTAAAAGAAGTGGAACATGACTGTTGAGAGGTAACTTATTTGTGCAAAAAACATCTGACATTAGAGATACCCGATTAGAAGAAAATGAAATTTTGTTTTTTGTTGATGGTTCCTGTTTAAGAGACAACATGGTAACATTGAGAGCAGGATTTGCTATGTGCATAATTTCTGGTATACTTGAAGCGTCCTGGCTCCGAGGAGTGTATTCTGCACAAGTGGCTGCATTAGTGGCTCTTTCTAGAGCATGCCATGTTTCTGCACAGCTTAAAGTTACCATCTATACCGATAGTCAGTATGGATTTGGAATAGTCCATGACTTTGGCCAGCTGTGATCACAGAGAAGCTTCCTGACCTCTTCTGGTTCGCCAGTCAGAAATGGTGAAATAACCCATGATTTGTTGCAAGCTATACAACTGACTGAAAATATTGCTGTGGTGAAATGCAGTGCACACCTGAAATCACAAGATTTTGTGTCATTGGGAAATGGATATGTGGATCAAGTCACAAGGTTTTCAGATTGTACTGTATATCACTCAAAGAAAAATGGGAATTGTTACCTGAGGAAGAGGATTATGCTTGTTATGGGTTGCATGTTATTTACACATTGGAAGAACTGAAAGCACTTCAAAAAAATGTTGACAGAGAGGAAAGGAAAAATTGGATAAAGTTAAAATGTGTTCAACGTGAGGATGATATATGGGTGTCAGGAGAGGTTGGTGTGGTTCTGCCGAATAGTTTGTTGACTCAAATGGCTAGATATTATCATGGTCAAGCACATGTTGAAAGGGATGCCATGATTCGTATTTTCAAACAGTACTGGTTAAATCCAAAGTTTGGATAGGTTGCTGAAGCAATTTGCCATCGCTGCAGTCAGCAGATGAACGTGGGTGAAGTGACTGTGGTCAATTTGAGCCACATTGGAAAAGCTGGAGGTCCATTTAACAGAATACAGGCAGATTTTATTGAAATGCCTGTGTGTGGAGGATTGAGATATGTGCTGGTGATTGTTTGTATCTTTAGTCACTGGATTGAAACTTCCCCTACACGAAGAAATGACAGCCTCCCAGTAGGGAAGTTACTGCTTAGCGAACTGATACCACGTTTTGGTTTTCCAGTCTCTTTAGAATCAGATAGGCGAACTCACTTCAAAAATGAAGGAATTCAATTGCTATGTTCCGTTGTAAACATTGAGCAGAAGTTGCATTGTAGCTACCGCCCCGAAGCATCAGGACTTGTTGAGCAGATGAATGGTACCTTGAAGTAAAGAATGGCGAAAATGTGTGCGTCTACATATCTGAAACGGTCAGACGCACTGCTGTTAGTTCGGATGAGTATGAGAAACAAACCCGACAGGAAAACTGGACTCATGAAATCCTCATGGGCAGAGCAATGAGATTGCCAGCGGTTCCTGCGAATGCTCTTGTGAACATAACAGATGTTGTGGTTTTGGATTACTGCAAAGGCCTGGCTGACGTGGTTTGCTCTTTTTCTCATCAGGTGGAAGCCACCACACTGTAGCCATCACAAGATCAAGGCCACAGCTTGAGAGCGGAAGACTGGGTTGTGATCAGACTTGCTTGGAGCTGAAGTGGAAAGGCGGTACCAAGTAGTACTGGATACTATCACAGCTGTGAAGTGCACTGGAGTTCCGAATTGGATCCTCGCAAGCCACACTCAGAAACTGCTTTGTCCTTTGGATAATGAAGAAGGGCTGTTGAGAATACCAACAGCATCCAGACCAACTCCAGAATTGGAGAGGGGAAAAGGAGAAACAGAGACTGAATCTGAGCAAACTGAAAGTGGTTCAAACACTCTTGTGAGAGATGAAGTGGAACACATACTGTGGGAAAGTACCATCTTTTTGGCATGTTACCCCCAATTTCTGCCTGATGTCAGCTTGTTTTTGACTGTGTCACTGGGATCCTGCTAGTCAGGACCCCAGTACTTATGGTTTATGGCCTGCTTGTCTGTGTGTTTCCCCCGCTTTCTAAATTGTCACTGGAGTCCTGCTATTCAGGACAACAGTACTCATGCTCTGTTTCCAAATTTGTCCTTACATACTGGTAACTCAGTATTTCACTCAAAATTGGCAAACTGGTCCTCCCTTATAAGTCCCTAGTAAATGGCACCTAGGTACCCAGGGCATTGGGGTGCCAGAGGATCCCTATGGGCTGCAGAATTTCTTTTGCCACCCATAGGGAGCCCATGCAAAGGCTTCTACATGACTGCCATTGCAGCCTGTGTGAAATAGTGCATGCACTATTTCACAGCCATTTTCACTGCACCAGGACACTTATAAATCACTAATATATCAGGTCTTCCAACACTGAAGGCTGGGTGCAAAGTACCTGAGTGTGAGTGCACCCCTGCACTAGCAGAGGTACCCCCACGTCATCCAGGCCCATTTTCCCGGACTTCGTGAGTGCCATTTTTTTGCATGTGAACTGGTCATAGGTCAATACCTATGTCCAGCTTCACAGTGGTAACCCTGAATATGGCCATGTAAGGTGTCTAACAACTTGGAATTGTACCCCAATACTGATTCCAGTATTGGTTGCACAATCCCATGCACTCTGGAGGCTCCACAGTGGACACCCAGTACTGCCACACCGACCTTCTGAGGTTTTCCAGGCATCCCCAGATACTTCCACCTCATAGACAGGTTTCTGCCCTCCTGTTGCTTGAGCAGCTCAAGCCCAGGAAGGCAGAACAAAGGATTTCCTTTAGGAGAGGGGTTTACACCCTCTCCCTTTGGAAATAGGTGTTACAGGCCTGGGAGGGGTAGCCTAGCAGAGCCTCTAAAAATGCTTTGAAGGGCAAAAATGGTGCCCTCCTTGCATAATCCAGTCTACACCGGTTCAGGGACCCCCATTCCCTGCTCTGGGGTGAAACTGGACAAAGGAAAGGGGAGTGACCACTCCCCTGTCCATCACCACTCCAGGGTTGGTGCCCAGAGCTCCTCCAGTGTCCCTGGTGTTAGCCATCTTGTATTTCAAGGTGTGGGGACACTCTGGAGATCTCTGAGTGGCCAGTGCCTGCAGGTGACATCAGAGACCCCTCCTGATTCGTGCATACCTGGGTAGGTAACCAATCCCCCTCTCAGGGCTATTTAGGGTCTCTCCTCTGGGTGGTTCCTCAGATTCAGCTTGCAAGACTCCTCTAGGAATCCTCTGCATCCTCTGCTTCAGCTTCTGACCGTCAGATCAACCACAGACTGCTCCAGGAACCACTGTAACTGCAACAAAGTACCCAGGATGACTCCTGTGACCTGCAACTTCATCTCCAGCCACCATTTGCAACAGTTTCCAAGGTGTGCACGCTCTGAGGACTCCCTGTCTTCACTCTGCACCAGAAGAACCGAAGGAACCTCCTGTGGAGTGACGGAGTGACTTCCCTGCTTCTGCAGGGACCCTTCTGCTCCCGACAACAAGCTTGCTCCCAGGAACACAGGTGGTGGACCGACGTGACCCAGACTGTCCTAAGGTCCAGCTGTCCAAATTTGGTGGTAAGAGCTTGCATCCCCATGCTGCAACAGTACCCCTGTGCACCACGTCATCTCCACCTCCTTGGGCTTCTGTGCACTTCTTCTAAGAATCCTTTGTGCACAGTGTAGCCCAGTTCCTCAGCACTCCATCATGCGACGCACAACTCGCTGAGTTGTTCTCCGGCGGTGTGGGACCTTCCTTTGTTGTGCTGCGATGACCGCACTTTGCATCTCCTTTGTCCCCATGTCCTGGGACTCCTGTGGATGCTGCCTGGTCTTCTGTGGGCTCTCTACAGTGCTGAGAGCCCCCTCTGTCTCCTCAGTCTGAGTTGAGACCACTAGGTCCCTCCTGGGTCCAGGCAGCGCCAATTTGACCCAAACTGCGAACTTGCGTGAACCAAGGCTTGTTGGCGGAATCCAGCGATGCAAACAGCCTGCATCCAACAACTCGATGTGGGACATCACCTGCACCAAGCAGGAACCTGCAGCCATCTTCTTTAGTACTCTTCTTCTAACCGGAGAATCCACTTTTGCACCATCTCCTAGGTTGGCAGGGGCTCCTGTCCTTCCTGGAATCTTCTGTGACTTTTGGACTTGGTCTCCTCTCTTCACAGGTCTTCAGGTCCAGGAATCCACTGGTTGTTGATTGCAGTCTTGCTTGGTTCTTGCAATATCTCTTATCACGACTTGTAGTGTGTCCTGAGGAAACTTGCAGTACTTTACTCCTACTTTCCTGGGCCCTGGGGTAGGCTAAAACTTATCTTTGGTGTTTTCTTACACTCCCAGCACCCCTCTACACACTACACTTGCCTAGGGGGGAATTTGTGATTTGCATTCCATTTTCTTAGTATATGGTTTGTGTTGCCTCAGGCCTATTGCATTCTATTCTATTTTCTACTGTTTGCACTATTCTAAGACTGTATACTTACCTGATTTTGGTTACTAGTGTATATATTGTGTATAATACCTCCAGAAGGAATATTGTCTCTAAGATATTTTTGGCCTTGGCACTAAAATAAAGTATCTTTATTTTTGGTAACACTGAGTATTGTCTTTTATTGTGTATACGTACTGTGTAAATATAGTGGTTTTGCAGGAGCTTTGCATGTCTCCTAGTTCAGCCTAAGCTGCTCTGCTACAGCTACCTCTAGACAGCCTAAGCTTCTAGGACACCTCCTACCTTTCACTAATAAGGGATAACTGGACCTGGTATAAGGTGTAAGTACCTTAGGTACCCACAACCAACCAGGCCAGCCTCCTACATTGGTGGTGCAGTGGTGGGATAAGTACTTGCAATTGCTTTACCACTTTGTTACTGGTGCTTTTCACAAGAAAAGTGTACTCCAATACTTAGAGAAATATACAATTGTACCTAGCAGTCATTTTCACTTTCTAAAAAGTCCTTTAAAAACTTTCTAAAAGTTTTCAAAAGTTTTTGAAAAGTTTTCTTTTCTCTAAAAAGTTAGGCCTAATAGTTTGCTAACTTTTTACTCTTCTCCCTAACCTCTTTCTTTCACTATGTCTGTTGCAGAGGCTTCCCCCAGGGTTGTAAAGACAACTTATGAAATCTTGAATTTCAAAAGTCTGAGGGGTCTCTGCTTAGAAAGAAGTTTAGGGATTGGGAAGAACCCCAACAAGGAATTTCTCTTGAATCACCTCCTGCAAGATGAACAGGAACATACCACTGGTCAGGTCCTGTCAGAAGGGGAGGTAGAGGGAGATTCCACCCAGGTAGATTCAGGAGACCATTCTGAAGATCCAGGGGAGGGTCCTTCCACAGATCTTTCCATGAACAAACCTCCTAGTGTAGCTGCACCGGGGTCCCTGTACTGCCCATGCGAAGTGCATGGGCAGGGCAGGGGCCCCCAGGGGTGCCCCGGGGCACCCCCTCCGCCATACTTTCCCTGGTGGGTGTACCCACCAGGGAAAGGCTGGTGGAAATGGAAACATTGTCCAAAGGGTAGCGCAGCTACTCTGTCGGATAGTGTTTCCACTCACCGCCAGGCTCTCTGATGGCAGAAGCCTGGCGGTGAGTGGGGGCTGCCGATGGCAGCCCTCACTGTGTTTATTATGTGGCAGGTTGGCTCGCCATGCCGGCTGGCGGATTCAGACGCCAATGCCGGCATGGCGGGCCAACACGCAATCTTCATAATGAGGGCCTTAATACGGTAACTAAAACAGATGCTCACCCTATACCCAGGACAGATGAGCTCATATATATACACTGGCCTTTGCCAAGTATCAAAGCACCTTTGATTTGACAGAAGGGTATTTGCAGATCAAGTTATCAGAGGATGCTAAACCAAAGACTGCATTTTCAACCATAGGAGGGCATTATCAGTTGACAGTTATGCCATTTGGTTTGAAAAATGCACCTGCCACTTTCCAAAGTCTGGTGAATACAGTCCTCCAAGGTTTGGAAGCTTTTAGTGAAGCATACTTCGATGACATTGCTGTATTTAGCTCCACCTGGGATGACCACCTGGTGCACCTGTGGAAAGTTTAGGAGGCCCTGAAAAAGGCAGGCTTCACTATCACGGCTTCAAAATGCCAGATAGGGCAGGGGAAAGTGGTTTATCTGGACCACCTGGTAGGTGGAGAACAGATTGAACCACTACAGGGGAAGATCCAGACAATTATGGACTGGGCTTCCCCTACTATTCAGACCCAGGTCAGAGCCTTTTTAGGCCTCACTGGGTATTACAGGAGGTTCATTAAGAACTATGGCTCCATTGCTGCCCCGCTTAATGACCTCACTTCCAAAACAATGCCTAAAAAAGGTATTGTGGACAGCCAACTGTCAGAAAGCTTTTGAGGAGCTTAAGCAGGCTATGTGTTCTGCACCTGTCCTAAAAATCCCAAATTACTCAAAAAAATTCATTGTCCAGACAGATGCTTCTGAACTGGGGGTTGGGGCAGTGTTATCACAACTAAACTCAGAGGGCCAGGATCAATCTGTTGCTTTTATCAGTAGGAGATTGACCCCTAGAGAAAATCGTTGGTCAGCCATAGAGAGGGAGGCCTTTGCTGTGGTCTGGACCCTGAAGAAGCTAAAACCCTACTTGTTTGGGACTCACTCCATAGTTCAACTAGAACGCAAACCTCTCTTATGGTTAAAACAAATGAAAGGTGAAAACCCTAAATTGTTGAGGTGGTCCATTTCTCTACAGCGTATGGACTTTACAGTGGAACATAGACCAGGGAGTAACCACTCCAATGCAGATGGACTATCCAGATATTTCCACTTAGACAATGAAGACTCATCTGGGCAAGGTTAGCCTTACTGTCCCTCGTTTGGGGATGGGTTGTGTAGGAAAATACCCTCTTTTTGGCATGTTACCCTCAATTTCTGCCTGATGTCAGTGTGTTTTTGACTGTGTCACTGTTATCCTGCTAGTCAGGACCCCAGTACTTATGGTTTATGGCCTGCTTGTCATTGTGTTTCACTGTTTTATAAATTGTCACTGGTGTCCTGCTAACCGGGACCCTAGTGCTCATGCTCTCTCTGTTTCCAAATGTGTCCTTAGATACTGGTAACTCAGTATTTCACTCCAGATTGGCATACTGGTCCTCCCTTATAAGTCCCTAGTATATGGTACCTAGGTATCCAGGGCATTGGGGTTCCTGGGGATCCCTATGGGCCCCAGAAATTTATTCTCCACCCCTAGGGAGCCCATGCAAAGGCTTCTACAGAACTGCCATTGCAGCCTGTGTGAAATAGTGCATGCACTATTTCACAGCCTTTTTCACTGCACCAGATCACTTATAAGTCACCAATATACCAGGTCTTCCAACCCTGAAGACTGGGTGCAAAGTATCTGAGTGTGAGGGCACCCCTGCACTAGCAGAGGTGTCCCCACATCATCCAGGCCCATTTTCCCAGATTTCATGAGTGTGGGGACGCCATTTTACGCGTGCACTGAACATAGGTCAATACCTCTGTCCAGCTTCACAATGGTAACCCCGAATATGGCCATGTGAGGTGTATAACAACTGGGAATTATACACCAATACTGATTCCAGTATTAGTTGCACAATCCCATACACACTGGGGGCTCCACAGTGGACCCCTAGTACTGCCATACCAACCTTCTGAGGTTTTCCAGGCAGCCCCAACTGCTGCCACCAAATAGACAGGTTTCTGCCCTCCTGTTGCTTGAGCAGCTTAAGCCCAGGAAGGCAGAACAAATGATTTCCTTTGGGAGAGGGGTGTTAGAGGCCTGGGAGGGGTAGCCTCCCAGAGCCTCTAAAAATGCTTTGAAGGGCACAGATGGTGCCCTACTTGTATATTCCAGTTTACACCGGTTCAGGGACCCCCAGCCCCTGCTCTGGTACAAAACTGGACAAAGGAAAGGGGAATGACCACTCCCCTGTCCAGAGCTCCTCCAGAGTGTCCCTGGCTTTTGCCATCTTGGATTCCAAGGTGGTGGGGCACTCTGGGAGCATCTGAGTGGCCAGTGCCAGCAGGTCACATCAGCGTCCCCTCCTTGATAGGTTCTTACCTGGTTAGGTGACCAATCCACCTTTCAGGGCTATTTAGGGTCTCTCCTCTTGGTGTTTCTTCAGATTTAGATTGCAAGATTCCAGCAGGAATCCTCTGCATACTTTACTTCATCTTCTACCGACGGAACCACAGCAGAACCCTCCAGGAACTCTACAAACTGCAACAAAGAAGTAAAGACGACTTCTGCAACATTCTATCTTCAGCTCCTGCCAGCAACTGCAACTGTTTCCAGGTCATGCATCCTCTGAGGACTGCCTATCTTCAGCCTGCACCAGAAGAACGAAAGGAATCTCCAGTGGAGTGATGGAGTCACTTCCCTGCTTCAGCAGGCATCTCTCTGCAGCGACGACCGGTGGCATGTGACCCCTCTCCTAACGACAAGTGTGGCTCCAGCAACACGGGTTGTGGACTAAAGTGACCCCGACAGTCCCAAGGTCCAGCTGTCCAACTTTGGTGGAGGTAAGAGCTTGCCTCCCCATGCAAGACAGTACCCCAGCGCACCACGAGACTTGCAGTTGCCAAGGCTTGTGTATGACCTTCCAAGAAGGTCTTCCTGCACAGCACAACTTAGGCCCCCAGCATTCCATCCTCCAAAGCACAGCTTCCTGAGTGGTTCTCCATCGACATGGGAATCCTTTGTGTTGTGCTGGGTGGGCCTCCCTTTGCACCTTTTTGTCCCCATGCTGTGGGACTCCTATGCACGGTGACTGGTCTCCTGAGGGCTCTCTGAGTTGCTGAGAGCCCCTTCTGTGTCCCACTCCTGGGTTAAGGCCACAAGGTTCCTCCTGCCCCCGGGCAGCTCCATTTTCTGCTAACCGCGAGCTTTGCGTGTGCCAAGGCTTGTTGGCGGAATCCAGCGATGCAAACCAGACTGCATTCATCTATCCAGCGTGGGACCTCTTCTGCACCAACCAGGAACCCGCATCTGTCTCCTTTGGTGAAATACTGACTTTGTCTTCTCACCAGTGGTTCTTCTTTTGCATCTTCATCCAGGTTAGCAGGGGCACCTGTTCGCCCTAGACTCTTCAGTGCTTCTTGGACTTGGTCCCCTTCTTCCACAGGTCTTCTGGTCCAGGAATCCATTGTTGGTGTCATGCACTGTCTTCTGGTTCTTGCATATTCTTCTATCTCGACTTCTATGTGTTTCAGCAAATTTACTGTGATTTACTCCTGTTTTCTTGTGCTCTGGGGTGGGGTCTATTACTTACCTTTGGTGTTTTCTTACACTCCCAGCGCCCCTCTACACACTACACTTAACTAGGCAGGAGACTGACTTTCACATTCCACTATTTTAGTATATGGTTTGTGTTTCCCCTAGGCCCATTGCCACCTATTGTGATTTTCACTATTTGCATTGTTTTCTGACTGTGTACTTACCTGTTTTTGGTTACTAGTGTATATATTGTGTATATTACTTACCTCCTAAGGGAGTATAGTCTCCAAAGTATTTTTGGCATTGTGTCACTAAAATAAAGTACCTTTATTTTTGAAACACTGAGGCCCTTATATATACTTTTTGGTGCAAAACTGCACTAAAACAGTTTTGCATCAAAAAGTTTAGCACCGGCTTGCACCATTTCTGTGACCAGCCGGGCACCATATTTATGGAATGGTGCAAGCTGGTGCAAAGGGTAGGTTGGAGTAAAGAAAAATTACTTCAGTCGGCTCGGGCTGGCGGTATAGAAGAAGGGGGTTTAGCACCAAAAAAATTACTTTAGGGAGGTTAGAGTAAAAAAAATGACTATAACTAGATTAGCGTCATTTTATGGTGCTAAACCTACCATGCCACATGACTCCTGCCTTAGAAAAGGCAGGAGTCTTGCCCACCACCCCAATGGCCAGCACAGGGGACAAGGGTCCCCTGGGCATTGCCATTGCACCCTGTACCATATATGGGGACCCATTCCAGGCCCCCCTATGGCACTTAAAAAAATTAAATGCAATACCTACCTGTACTTATCTGTACTTAGCTGGGATGGGGTCCTCCATCCTCCGCAGTTCCTCTGGTGTGGGTGAGGGTGCCCCTGGGGCCTGGGGCCTGGGGAGTACACCTGCGGGCTTATTCCATGGTGTTCCACCATGGAAATAGGCCCACAGGTCCCTTAACGCCTGCTCTGACCCAGGAGTTAAAAAACGGGGCAAAGCAAGCTTTGCACGATTTTTTGACCCCTCCTCCCTCCCGTGCACCATTTTTGCATGGAAGTATAAATATGGCGTTAAGGCCAAAGAGTCTTTTTTTGCACTGGAAAGCATACCTTGCATTTCATTAAGGCAAGGTAGGTTTCCACTTCCAAAAAATGACTTTAACTCCATAAATTTGGTGCTAGACTGGTCTAGCACCAAATTATAAATATGGAGTTAGTCTTGCACTGAATTAGAGTAAAAAAAATGACGCTAATTCTGTGCAAACAGAGTATATTTATGCCCCTGAGTATTGTCTTTCATGTGTGTGAGTACTGTGTGACTACAGTGGTATTGCAAGAGCTTTGCATGTCTCCTAGTTCAGCTTTGGCTGCTCTGCTTATAGCTACCCCTGGACAGCCTGGCTTCTAAACACTGACTACATTTCACTAATAAGGGATAACTGGACCTGGTATAACGTGTAAGTACCTTTGGTACCCACTCCAAACCAGGCCAGCCTCCTACACATACAGGAGAGTAAAAGTGAACCAACCTTAACTGAAGTAGCAGGAGAGTTTCGTCAGAGGAGGGCTCTCCCAGAAACAGATGGTCTTGAAAGATCCACAGAGCAAACACCAGACCCGAGGGGGAAGGAGTTTAAACGGATCAAAGCCAAAATGATCTGACTACCCCGGAACCAGTAGCAGGTACATCAAGAGAAAATCTTGCAGAACCGAAAAGAAGTTACAAGCCCAACACTGAAAAGAGCATTTACAAAGGGTCCACTGAAAGGAGATAAGTGGGCAAAATCACAAGCAAAGAGAAAAGAAGCAATTACAGTGACAATAAATGAGGAAGAAGTAGACACAACAAGAAAATAAGATTTGTGCGATGGAGAATTAAATGGAGATTGCAGATTGAAAAGAAAGAGAATTGTGAATCAAAGGTACGCAGGTCCTGAATGGGCATATGCAACGACAAGTGAATGGCAGAGTGAATTTTGTTTTCATCGAGAAATCCAGGTTAATATTTTGGCATGTGAAGATCAGGGAACTGAACTGTGCAAAAGTTGTAAACTGAGAAAAGAAATAGAGACAATTGAAAGTAAGCGGAAGAGACTTTTTTAAATAATCTGATTTGACAAGCAACTAAACCAATTTTGACAAACTAACTATTTTTGACAAAAGGTCCTGGAAGAAAGAATGGGAGCTGTAAATAACTTCTAAAGAAGATTAAACATTTTTGTTTTTGTCTTGTTTTGTTTTTATTTTGCTGCATAGCTATACATTCTTCTCTTCTATTTTCTGATTCTTTACAGCTCATGAGTAACCAAAACCAGCAGGTAAGGAACAATAGGTATGGTAAATAAATAGGTATTGGTTTGGCGATTGCGCGCAAGATAGGGTGTTTATTACTGATTGTGAGTATGACTGTTCTTGACAAGATTGTGGCCAACCATACCTCTGCTTTAGAGACAACTACTACACACACAGTTAGAGAAGTTTAGTTTAGATGAGAAGTATTTGCAGGGAGATAACAACCAAGGAGATCTTTTTTCTAATGTTTTCTATCGCTTATTGCCTGAGTATGTTGAGACGATGAATGTGAGGGAGTGTTGTGTGTGTACTGAGTCTTTTACTAACAAGATTCTACAACCAGGAGGACATTCAATATTTCTTTTCAAATCATGATGTTGTGTTTTCATTTGTGACTATAATTAAGTACTGGAGTACAGTAGCTAAAGAGAATAATATAGAAGTAGTGAGAGAGTTCTTTGAACCTACATTAACATTTGGCACAGCTTACGCCCACCGCAACTTGACATGCTTGCTGACACCTGTAGAAAGGAGCTTCTTAGATCAGACAGGTGATAGGAGAAAGATATTAAAGGATAGGTTAGAAAAAGGGTTAGAAAGAGGACTTTTAGAAACAACACCTAAGGAAACTTTGTGTATATAGGCCAAAATCTAGAACTGATACATTGTTAGTGGGAACGAGTGAATGTAGACATGTGTTTTTGTTTCAGAGTAAGTGGACATTTATGTTAAATGGACAAGACCCAGCAATTCCAGGAGTTTATTACATCTGTGGACCAAATACGTATTACCATCTTCCAAGAGGATGATATAGCACATGTTATTTAGGAATAGTGTTCCCAAAGATACTTCAACCTGAGAACCTGAACAAAGTACCTAAAATGACTGAATTACATCGTAATAGACAAAAGCCCAAATCTTCTTCTGGCTTAGTGGGAGATATATTTCAGAGCAATGATTCCTGCAGTGGGAGTAATTCTAAATTCAGTGAAAATTCAAAAGTTGTCTACTATTGTGGATAACATACTGACATAATTTTCAGGAACCATGTATACAGAAATGGCTGCAGTAAGATCTATGACTCTTCAGAACTGGCTTGCGCTAGGAAGGAGGACGGAGTCTGTAAAATGCTGAACTTGCAACATTATTGTACGTTCATACCTAATAATGGTAAAGAGATTATAGGCTTAATTGACAATTTAACTAATGAGAGCACTGACTTAACTAAGCTGAAAGAACCTGGAGTTTGGGAAAAAGTTGGCAAAGATTTTGCTTCTGTGGGAAATTGGCTTGGCAACATTGGGAAAGGGATAATATTGAAAATAATGAAAGTAATATCGATTTTTGTGATTTGTCTATTTGGAACATGGGGAATTTATAAACGATATCATGTGATTAAAATGAGAAAGTTGAAAAATGATCAGAGGAGGAAAGAAATTAAAATGGAAAGATTATTTAGGGAAAATTTGAAAATGAATTGTAGAAATAAAAGTTTTAGGGAGAGCAAATTTTAGATGAACAAAATTTGGGGTAATGTAAAGTATGATGACATATTTAGTCATCAGAGGAGGGATTGTGAACGCTGAATTTTTTACTTATGGTTTTTATGTATTACGAGTTATGAATTTGCATACAATTTAGTTAACATTGAAAATAATATGCAACATGGAAAATGTGCCCACTTGTGTGGCCGCTATTAAATATGTAATGCTCATAGAAAATGCATATTAATTATTATTCAAAGTGCACGTGTAGAGAAATTATAATAGCATGCTATATTAATGATTTGATGTTATGTATTTGCTTATTAATCGTAGGCCTTAAGTTAGAGAGTTTTGGGCCTAGTTTGCACAGCCTCATGTTAAACTCCAATGTCTGAATACATTTGTGGGAATGTATGTTCAGAAGATTTCAATACATTTATTGTCCAGACTGTGTTGATCAAACATTAGCAGCATTCTTTAACTTTCTCATGAGAATTGCTTGCTAGAATGTTCTGTATTAGTATTTGGTACAATGTTAACTTGAAGCGTGAGACAGCAATGTTCCCAGGAACCAACAATGGATGCACTGACTGGTGTACGGAGTGTTACAAAATTGTTACCTGACGAGCTTGACGATGGGAACAGGAGAAGAGGAGCCAATCATCAACATGTGGATGACATTTTTGTTATATCTTTGATTTGGATTTAATTCTAATTGGATTGACTGTAAACCAGTGGCAGCTGGTGACATTTGAAAGTGGAGGGGCATTAAAGTTGGGTATAAGAGTTACATCGCAAGCGTGTGAAGCGCACAAGCCAGCAGAAAGGGTGTTTGAGGGGGTTCTTCCCCAAAGAACATTTTGAAGAAAACAGTGGCAAATTCTACATTTCAAAGCAAATTTGATAAAGGAAGATGGTTTATAAAGCAATTGTGATCGTGTCCTGTTGAAATATTTAAACACATCAAAAACGGAGCCACATTTTACAGTATTAAATGCATTCATCAGTTACTGTAGTGAACCACTTGTACAATTGGACAGAAGTACTCTGGAACTATGGAAATGTCACATGTGAGCAATCTGAAGACTTGACTTGACAGCCAAATAAACACGTTGGCTGTCAGATCACCATTGTGCGAAACTTGCCATTGAGAGCAGATGTGCCCCTGCAAAGAATGATTAACAATTAGTTATGACCAGAGTCCAGGGAATGGATTTCAATAATGTTGTTGAGTCATAAATGTGGAGCCGGAATGAAGTCCTGCTGGAGTATGTGGAATGAAAGTAAACATGCACAATGCTACACAGCCCTGAAAAATGACAATCTGGTCTTGAATATTATTAGATGGTGACATTCACATTTGAAACAATATAATTTACCCTTTATAATTCTCAATTAACAATTAAAACCTCACAAAAAGAAAATTAAATTACTTCAAATGTGAACGTTACCATCTAAAATTCAGAACAGCTTTCCCTTTCCCTATTTTCTGCACACTCCGGCAGGCAGCAATCACCAGGGAGGAACCCATTCCAACTCACAATTTATGACTTCCACCAATAAAGCCAGTAATTTACAGAGCATTTGGCCTCAACAGGCAAGAGTTCCCAGGTTTGGACAAATGCCAAGCACCTTTCCAAGCATCCATTCATTCAAATGAAATGTCGTAGCTTTCCAAGACTCTCCAGCCAATCTAAAGACACATTGCTTTCCCTGTACTCAGATATGCATAACTGTTGGGCAAAAACTGCACACACCAGAACTCAGCAGTCACGGAAGAAATGCCCTAAACTCAAGCATCTCCTAGTCTGTGTGTTCAAACCGAGTCAACCACCAGCTGCACTAATAATGGTGAGAAACAGAGACAGAAAGGGTGCAGTCACCACCTTAAAACAACTGAAGACACTGCTTACTGTGATTAGAGCCCTGATGTATGCAGTGCACTCGCTGAGAAGCCTGCTTTCTATCATGAGCTCCAAATGTCACCACCCACCACTGCTAAAATAATAATGTAATAATAGATTTTATTTACTTAAGGATTGTATCCAAAGTACAGAACAGTTTAAGACACAATTATTAATACTCTACCGAAATCGGTACTCATGTTACTGCTGTCATAAGCATGAACGGCCAAGTCAACCATGCCAAAATGTGAAGTGTTCAATGCAAATAATACACAAAACTATGTATAAAGTCATGCTAACAACAGAAAAATTTCTCCTTCCTCCCACACACACACACACCCACCCAAACACACACCCTCCCCTACAATCCCCCCCCCCCCCAGATCGGAAGTCTACCCACGAGACTCAAACTACGCTCAGACACAAAACCGTAGACAGGGACTGCTGCTGTGGGATGTTATAAGTGTCATTGCTGCGAGCACAACAGAATCATTTACTAAGGTACACCCCGAAATACTGCCTTGTTCAGTCAAGCCTTCCTCAAATCTATGACGTGATGAATGCCACTGCCTGTGCAATATCGCCCTAAATGCTGAAACCATGTGATTTGCCATGTCAACCTCCTAGTTCTAGTATCAACGAAACCCTTACTTGTGTGCAGTTCTGTGTGATAAAGGGCGACAGCTGGGTTAAAAAAGCCTTAAACAATAATTGAATGTGAGGAAAAGGGCAGAGTTATCCCCAGAAATAAAACCGTGCAAAACGAGGCCATAATTATTACTAAATTAAAAACAGTTCCCCGGCTGGTTTAATATTCTGGCTGCCAGAGCCCAGGGACGCACTTGAAACGGAGACGGCTCATCCCACGTGGTCCAACCTGCTGACCAAAATTTAAACAACTAAAAGTAGCGACCTTGAGCTTTTCCTTTTATTTTCTGGAGTTTTGGGGAAGCAGCAGCGACGATCAGTGAATGGAAACAAGCCAATTGAAAATGGATGTACTGGCAAGACAAAGGTTGCCATTATCCACAGAGAAGGACTGGCGCTTCATGCAGAGGGCTGGTAGCGACCGATTATGTAAACGACTGTTATATATGATGGGCCATATTTATACTTTTTGACGCAAAACTGAGCTAACACAGTTTTGCGCCAAAAAAATTAGCGCCGGCTAACGCCATTCTGAAGCACCATGCGGGCGCCATATTTATTGAATGGCGTTAGCCGACCGGCGCTGCCTGGTGTGCGTGAAAAAAAAACACGTACACCAGTAAGCGCCGGCGTAGGGAAAAATGGCGTTTGGGCATCCAAAAATGGGGCAAGTCAGGCTGAGGCAAAAAAATCGTCTTAACCCGATCTGCGCCATTTTTTTTTGGCGCCCAGACGCCATTAACATGACTCCTGTCTTAGCAAAGACAGGAGTCATGCCCCCTTGCCCAATGGCCATGCCCAGGGGACTTCTGTCCTCTGGGCATGGTCATTGGGCATAGTGGCATGTAGGGGGGCACAAATCAGGCCCCCCTATGCCACAAAAAAAAATAAAAAAAAATACTTACCACAACTTACCTTTTCTTCCCTGGGATGCGTCCCTCCATCCTTGGGTGTCCTCCTGGGGTGGGCAAGGGTGGCAGGGGGTGTCCCTGGGGGCTTGGGAGGGCACCTCTGGGCTCATGCTGAGCCCACAGGTCCCTTAACGCCTGCCCTGACCCAGGCGCTAAAATCCGGCGCAAATGCGGGTTTTTTAGTCCCGCCCACTCCCGGGCGTCATTTTTGCCTGGGAGTATAAATACGACGCATATGCATCGCAGTCATTTTTTAAGACGGGAACGCCTACCTTGCATATCATTAACGCAAGGAAGGTGTTCACGCCAAAAAATGACGCTAACTCCATGAACTTTGGCGCTAGACGCGTCTAACGCCAAAGTATAAATATGGAGTTAGTTTTGCGTCGAATTTGCGTCGAAAAAAACGACGCAAATTCGGCGCAAACGGAGTATAAATATGCCCCCATATCTCTGCAGTGCACAATGAAACACCGATACGTGAGAGGAAGCAGCATGTACACCAGAAGCCATGGAGCAGACTGTGACGGAAGCTCAGGGTGCAAGCAAGCTTTGCGAGTTGTCATACCTGAATGTGCATGAAAACACACAAGGCAAACCCGAGATTTGGGGGGGAGGAGCAGTAAACGCTGTACGAGTCTCGACGCCAGCTTTATATAGTTAGCTGCCAGTAGCGCAGCCTGAAGTCTTTGGCAATGGGGCCGTTTAGCGCTCTCAATAAATTAGCACCAGCACTGCAGTGCTCTGACCATTTGTTGTATAGTAGGCCTGGTGTTTACATACAAGTGAACACACAAACACCATGACCTCACCAATACATTTCACACAGACAAGACTCTGGCCCTCATTATGACATTGGCGGTAAATCCCACTTACCGACTGTCACCAGCATAGCGCCGCCACGGGGGATAACCGCCAACTATTTTGTGACACACACATACCAATCCATCACTATACAGCCACACACACAAGTCTGCTAGCCCAAAGGTCAGTGAAAAACTGGCAGTATCCAAACCCACACCGTTATGCCAACAGAACAACGCCCATCACATTATGACCCACAAATCACCGCAGCGGACATTCAATGGCGCTACATACCGCCGCGCTCAAAATACACACACACATACAAAACTACACCACATTGGTCAATTCAAACTACACACCTGACACCCATACACACCCACACCACTATAAAACACCCACCCACACTACCCACAACCCTTTACGACTACAAACCATTGCCACCAGAGAGAGATACATCAAGAGCACCCACACAACCAAAGCCACATAACACCATCACCTATACACCACCCACGCACCTTACATCACACACCCCAACACATCACCCCACACACCCTCACCCACACCACTCACACTACACCCACGGTTCCACAACGACACCCCAGGTTCTCAGAGGAGGAGCTAAGGGTCATAGTGAAGGAAATCATCCAGGTAGAGCCACAGCTATTTGGATCACAGGTGCAGCCGACATCTATTGCTAGGAAGATGGAGCTATAGCGGAGAAACGTGGACAGGGTCAACACCATGAGACAGCACCCCAGAACAAGGGGTGACATCAGGAAGAGGTGGAACAACCTACTGGGGAAGGTGTGTTCCGTGGCAGTAAGACACCAGCTCCCAGTACAGAGGACTGGCAGTGGGCCCCCACCTCCTCCCCCACAACTTACAACATGGGAGGAGAAAGTCTTGGCAATCATGCATCCTGAGGGCCTGGCAGGAGTAGGAGGAGGACTGGACTCTGATAAGTGACATCTCTGTTACTATCACCCCCCCACCTGCATGCCATCACAAACCCCCACCCTTACCCTCACTCCCATCACTCCACCACCTACCACATACCCCACCATCACAACCCACTCATCCCAATACCAAGCCCTGCATGCAACACAAATGATGGACACCACTCCCAGCCCTGCATCAACACCTATCACCACTGCATGCATACTGGAGAGAATCACCTAGCCCACCAATTAACAACTCACACAAGGCACATTTGACAGGGCAATAACAACCATAGAGGACAACCCACCCATGCACAATATGTCACATGCAGAAACAATAACACTGCAATTACATCCCTACAGGTATCACAGCCAATGTCACTGGAGAAGAGGTGCCAGCAACATCCAGTCCCCCCACAGAAGAGGCCCACAGTGATGCCAGCAGCTCTGGTCGCCTTGACCTGAATGACCAGCCTGGCCCATCTGGGCTCTCCGGACAGTCGGCCACCCAGGCACAGTCTCACACCACCACAGAGCCTCCCCCCTCAGGAAACACCACCACAGCACCCACCCAGCGGGCCCATATCTCTGTCCCCAAGACACATAAATCAGCAGTGTGTCCACCACTACAGGCACCCCAGGTCACCCCACAAACACAAGATGATCAGGGACCTAGGGTCAGTGACAGTGAGCACACGGTTCAGGGGACAGAGGCACAGGACAACAGAGAAGCTAGGAGGACTGCTGTGCGACAGGGGGATGGTAGGCCCAGGGAACCGACTCTCCAGGAGGCACTCACAGTGATCCTGGGAGCATACCAACATTCCCAGGATACCCTGGGCCAGATACTGGACAAGTTGCAGGAAAACATGCGGCTGCAGGAGGCACAGTACCTGGGGATGAGGGAGGACTTGAAGGACATCAACACCACCCTGGTCTCCATGGCAGGGGTGCTGGCTGACATGGCCAATACTATGAGGGAGGCAGTGGCACACCACTGGGCCCCTGTCACTAGCCAAACCGATGAACAGCCCTCCACCTCCGCTGCCACCAGTGGACAGAAGGCCCCGCCACAGGACCAACAGGCCACCAGCACCCCTCCCCCTGCAGAAGGAGAACCACCCCGCAAACGTTCTCTGCGATCCAGGCAGAAGCCAGATACAATTGCGAAGACCCCAGCCAGGAAATAAGACTCTCCTGATTGTCCCCCTTGTGTCCCACTCTGTCACCCTGTCCACCTTGAACTGCCATTGCTCCCCATCCTATGCCCCCTCGGACAATGCCTCCTGTGATACAAATAGACTGGACTCTATCCTGGACTTTCCTCCATCATCACCCCAGCCCATTGCACTTCCTACTCTACTTCTTAACACTTAAATAAACACCCTTTGGAAAAATACAAGTATGGAGTATGTCAAATGATTTAAGTATGCATTTGTTTATCAAGGTTTAAACATTGCAATTCAACTGTACAGTAATGTATACATCGGAAAGACCTGTAGTTGGCTGCAGTGAACACACCAGGGGCGATAGTAGGGCACCAATATCTGAAAAGAGAGATACCAAAGGGTACAGTGAGTGGCCATAGAAGTGGGAAAAACAGCATGCCAGTGACAATGTCAAACACAAAACTGTCAATTAAATGTGAAGTTACACTGTCTTACCTGTGTGTCATTGGAAGTATTGATGAATAATTGCACTTCTGTTGTCCTCATCCTCATCCTCTGCCTCCTCGTCTTCACTGTCCACAGGGTCCACTGTTGCCACACTGCCTCTCCAGCCTCCTCCTCCTGCAGAAAAGGGACCTGGCGACGCAAGGCAAGGTTGTGCAACATACAGCATGCCACGATGATCTGGCAAACCTTCTTGGGTGAGTAGCACAGGGATCCACCTGTTAGATGGAGACAATGAAACCTGGCCTTCAGGAGGTCAAAGGCCCTCTGTATAATTCTTCTTGTTCGCCCATGTGCTTCATTGTAACATTCCTCTGCCCTTGTCCTGGGATTCCTCACAGGGGTCAGTAGCCATGAGATGTTGGGATAACCAGTCACCTGCAAATATCGGGATACTTTGCATTGACGTGGGAGATGTACTGGTCCGCCAGGCACACCATCTGCACATTCATGGAGTGAAAGCTCTTTCGATTTCTGACCTGTTGTTCATTTCGCTGGCGGCAGACAAATGCAAAATGTGTTCCATCAATAACCCCAATAATGTTGGGGATATGTCCAATCGCATAGAAATCAGCTTCCACTGTGGCAAAATCCTCCACCTGGGGGAAAACGATGTAGCTGCACATGTGTTTAATCAGGGCAGACAACACTCTGGTCAGCACTATTGAGAACATTGGCTGAGACATTCCTGCTGCCAAGCCCACTGTCACTTGGAAGGAGCCAGTTGCCAGGAAATGGAACACTGATAGCACTTGCACAAGATGGGGGATCCCAGTGGTGTGACGGATAGCAGAGATTAGGTCAGGTTCCAATTGGGCCCACAGCTCCGTGATTGTGGCCCTCTCAAGTCTATAGTTGAGGATAATGTGCCTGTCCTCCTTTGTTGCCAAGTCCACCAGGGGTCTGTACATGGGGGGATGTCTCCATCTGCTATTCATCTGCAGCGGTTGCAAACTATGGGGTAAAATAGTGAGCAGCTGGTCATTATCTCTTAATTCCAACCACTATAGCACAATCCATGTTGTGATTGTAACAGTATTTTGCTGGAGATGTCCAAATGGTGCATTTGTGTACTGTGACGCAGTTAGGATCCATGGCCTGCACCCCCCCTGAATTGGCGTCCACCTGTCCTGTATGGAGGGACAGGTGGAAATGAGGTAATTCCGCTGCGCCATTTCGGGAGGCGGTTGAGAACCGCTGTGCAACTCCTCATTGATTAACATTGGGCCCTATGGGGTCCAGTGGCCAATGGTGATGTACGTCGGCGGTGACGGTACACACTGCCAGAGATGTGACTGCCATTTTCTAGCTGTGCACTCACTTGCTACTTGACCTTCAACAGGAGAGGACCTACACTGCATGTGCTGCTGTGACCTGTGTTTGGAACTGACCGTGGCTCATGTGACTGAGGAAAGGGCCCCTGCCTTCACCTCGGCGGAGTTGGAGCGACTGGTGGATGGGGTCCTACCCCGGTACCGAATGCTGTATGGGCCTCTAGACCAACAGGTGACTACACTGTGAGAACGATGCATGGTGCGTGAATCCATGGAGTGCTGTGTGAAGGCCTTATATAAGGGGTGGGTGGTGGATGGGCCCTGGGCAGCATGCAGCATGTATGGTGGAACATGTCTGTGCTAATGGGGATGGGAAGGGGCATGGTGGGCCATGAGTGTAACAGGCAGGACAGTCGGACTAATACCTTTCCCTGTGTCTATTTCCCTACAGGTCAGTGCCCATCAAAAGAAGGGTATACGGCGTGCCATTCCCAAGGACGTTCAGACCCTGGGGGTCTACGGCAGGTGGAGCACCCACTGTCGGAAACGGTGGGAGGACCTGAGACACTGGGCACGGAAGACCCCTGAGGCCCAGCTGGGGATGGACTCCCAACTGGGAAGGGGTGCCCGTCGAACCCTGACCCCCGTGATGGCTGCATACTGGCGGTGGCCTATCCGGAGCTAGATGGGCGCTTGGGGGCATCACAGCAGCCACAAGGGGGTTAGTACAGTGCCCCAATATACAACCTGCGCCTGGTGGGGTGGTATCCGGGTGGGGGTGTGGGCCCTCTGGGTGCTCCTAGGCCAGGCCTGGAATTGCACGGTAGGTCCCATGTTGGGCAGGGTTCTGATGAGAAAGTCCTCCAACCAAGCTAGTAAGGCATCCACTACTGGGCACGGGTCTGTGGGTCTCAAGTATGCTGCAATTGGCGTTAGGTGTCCCTATGCATGGCCTGGTGACTAGCATTGTGACTGGTAGTGCATTGCCTAGTGCGTAGGGCTGTTCCCTGTGCGCGCGTGTCGTGTACGTCAACAATGGTGTTGGTGCCGCCATTGACCAAGTGTATCCTTTGTGTCCTCCACCCCCTTTTTTGTTTTGTCACCCTGTCCTTAAGTGCATTATCATCACCTGGCGGAGGAGCAGAGGCACTGGCGACGGAGGGAGCTGCATCCCACAGGACCCAGGAGGCCGAATCCACTGACGGTGAGGGCACCAGTGGGGCGGAGGGCGAGGGGAGCACCACTGCGGAGACAGGAGGGGACAGTTTGGACACGGATTCCTCCTCCGATGGGAGCTCCCTGGTGGTGGCGGACACTTCTGTGCCCACCCCAGCTACAGGTATAGCCTCCACCCCCGTACCAGCACTGCCCTCCCAGCAGCCCCTCAGCTAGTTTCTTATGCCCACTCACCCAGGAGGGTAGGCATCTCCTTTGCCCCAGGCACCTCAGGCCCTGCCCCAGTTAGCCCTGCTGCCCTGAGTGAGGAGGCTATTGACCTCCTGCGATCCATCTCTGTTGGGCAGTCAACCATTGTGAATGCTAACCAGGGGCTGGCAGCCCAACATAGATCAATCCAGGCTCTGGCCTCCTCTCTGATGGCAGCCATTGTCCCTGTTTCCAACCTCCCCCCCTAACTTCCTCTTCCCAATCCCATTCCCCTCAACCCCAACTTATTCCAAGCACACAGTCAGATCAGCATGCACCCAGGACAACACACAAGAGTGGACATGGCAAACACAAGCACCACACGTCATCCCACAGGCACTCACACAAACACCATCCAGAGGCAGACATACCAACATCCACTGCCTCCACTGTGGTCCCCTCCTCCTAGTCCTCCATCTCCCTCCCAGTTTCGTCTCCACTCACACCTGCATGCACTACATCCTCATCCACTACCCCCATCACCAGCACATCTAACAGCACATCACCACCCCACTTCCATGCACACGTCCCCTGTGTCCTCTCCCACTGTGTCTGTGGCCATCCTCCCAAAGTACACAAACGTAAGCACTCAGATGCCCAACAGCCATCCACTTCACAACAGCATCCAGCCCATGCACCTGCACCCAAACACAGCAGACAGATGCCTCCTACCAACACTCCCTCTTCCTCCACTCCCAAACAATCTCACTCTTCCCACCACAATGTCCCTAAGAAGCTTTTCCTCTCCCCCATTGACCTCTTCCCTACCCCTGCCACCCTGTCCCTCACGTCAGGCCAGGGCAGTCAAAACCCAGACAGGCACCTCAGCCACCCAGTCCGGGGGCACAGTAGTGTCCCCAACTACTCCAGGTGGGAAAGGATCCCAGCCACCAGCCAGGCAGATGGACAGGGTGCCAGCCCCAAGAGCGTCGAGGAAGGGCAAGGAGTCAGCCCCAGCTGCAGGACGGAAGGGCAAGGAGGCAGCACAAGCTGCAGGATGGAAGGGCAAGGAGGTAGCCACAGCTGCAGGATGGAAGGGCAAGGAGGCAGCACCAGCTGCATGAAGGAGGGGCAAGGGGCCTGCAACGGCAGGCAGTAGAAACAAGGGGCCTGGTGCAGGGACTCAGTTGGAGCCCCCACCACCAACCATGGTGGTGCAGCTGTCCAAGGCTGCAGGGGAAGGGCTGGAGCCTCCTCCCACCACTGCCAGCACCACCACCTGCACCGCCACCTGCACCGCCACCAGCACCTCTGCCAGCAGCAGCAGCCCCAGTGGGCAGCCCTCCGAGGCAGCAGGGGAAGGGCTGGAGCCTCCCCCACCACTGCCAGCACCACCACCAGCACCGCCACCAGCACCACTGCCAGCAGCAACAACCCCAGTGGCAGCCATCTGAGTCTGCAGCGGAAGGGCTGGAGCCTCCCCTCACCTCTGCCAGCACCGCCACCTGCACTGCCACCAGCACCACTGCCAACAGCAGCAGCCCCAGTGGGCAGCCGTCCAAGGCTGCAGGGGAAGGGCTGGAGCCTCCCCCCACCATTCCCAGCACCGCCACAATCCACAGCCACCAGCACCACTGCCACCAGAAGCAGCCCCACTAGGCAGCCGTCCGAGGCTGGAGCCTCCCCCCACCACTGCCAGCACTGCCACCTGTACTGCCACCAGCACCACTGCCAGCAGCAGCAGCCCCAGTGGGCAGCTGTCCGAGGCTGCAGGGGAAGGGCTGGAGCCTTCCCCCACCACTGCCAGCACCACAACCAGCACTGTATCCAGCACCACTGCCAGCACAGCAGCCCCAGTGGGCAGCCGTCTGAGGACGCAGGGAAAGGGCTGGAGCCTCCCCCACCACTGCCAGCACCATCACCTGCACTGCCACCAGCACCACTGCCAGCAGCAGCAGCCCCAGTGGGCAGCCGTCCAAGGCTGCAGGGGAAGGGCTGGAGCCTCCCCCCACCACTGCCAGCTCCACCAGCAGCACCACCACTAGCACCACTAAGCAGCCGTCACCACCAGCGGACAGTGTGTAGTCCTGCCTCCATGGGCTGTTGTGTGGCCCGGCCCCAGCAAATCCTGTGGGTCTGACACCCAGGTGAGAGACTATGACCTTGCACTCCCCAAGATCTGCATCATAGGGCACAATGCCGCCTCCAGACCTGTGGAAGAAGCCATCCACTCACCCCATCCTCCACAGCATGAAGCTCACTGGGCACAATGACCCCTCCAGAACCAGTGGAGAAGCCATCCCCTCACCCCATCCTCCACAGGATGACGCTCACTGGGCACAATGCCCCCTCCAGAACCAGTGGAAGAAGCCATCCACTCACCCCATCCTCCACAGGATGAAGCTCGCTGGGCACAATGCCCCCTCTAGTACCAGTGGAAGAAGCCATCCACTCACCCCATCCTGCACAGGATGAAGCTCACTGGGCACAATGCCCCCTCCAGAACCAGTGGAAGAAGCCATCCACTCACCCCATCCTCCACAGGATGAAGAGCACAGGGCATGTTGCCCCTCCAGAGCCAGTGGGAAAGTCACCCACTTGAGGGACTGTGGTCTTGCACTCCCCAGGACCAAGCACAGGGCATGTCAGAGACAACAACTCAGCATACTGGTTGAGGACTTGCTTCCAATCAGTTTACTGTTGTTCTGTGAGGGTGTCTGATGAGACCACTCCATCCACAGAACCATCTTGTGGGTTGCTGGAGAGGAGATCAGGAGAGGCTCACTCCCCTCCTCCTGTCCCTCATCTATAACCATGAGCATGGACACATCAGCTCTGTCACATAAGGGTTTTAGGTGGTTGACATGTATTATTCTTTTTGGATTTTTGCAACTGCCCAGGCCATCTAGATAAGTGACCTCTTCTTTTCTCTCAAGTATGGGATAGGTCCCTGACCATGTGTCCTGGACGGCCTTTGGAGCAACAGGCTCCAACACCCAAACATTCTGTCCTGGTTAGAACTTCACCATAGCAGATTCTGGCTGGCCTGAAGATTTTGCTGGCTTTCTCCATGTACTCCACCATTCTTGAACATAGGCCAAGCACATAGTCCAGAATGTCTTACTTGGGCTCTTTGAGAGGCTTCTCCCAGCCCTCCCTAACAACACTCAGGGGCGTACTTATACTTGTTTTACCCCAAATTTGTGTCATTTTTTTAATGCAAATTTAGTGCAAAACTAACTCCATATTTATACTTTGGCGCTAGACCCGTCTAGCACCAAATTTATGGAGTCAAGGTAATTTTTTGGACGTGGAAACCTACTTTGCATCAATGAGTTGCAGAGTAGCGTTCCAGTGCAAAAAATGACTCTATGGCCTTAGCACCATATTTATCCCCAGTGCTAAAATCACGCACGGGGAGGAGGGGTCAAATAATGGTGTAAAGCTTACTTTGCACCATTATTTAACACCAGGCTCAGGGCAGGCGTTATGGGACCTGTGGGCCTATTTTCATGGTGGAACACCATGGAATAAGCCCACAGGTGCCCTCCCCAGGCCCCAGGAACACCCCCACCCACACCAGAGATACAGGGGAGGATGGGGGACCCCATCCCAGGTAAGTATAGGTAAGTACAGGTAAGAATTGTTTTTTTAAAAGTGCCATTGGGGGCCCTGAAGTGGGTCTCCTTACATGGCACTCGGTGCAATGGCCATGCCCAGGGGACCCTGGTCCCCTGTGCTTGCCATTGGGGTGGTGGGCACGACTCCTGTCCTTTCTAAGACAGGAGTCATGTGGTATGGATGGTTTTGTGTCAGAAAATGACGCTAGGCTAGTTAGAGTCACCTTTTTTTACTCTAACCTGCCTAACGTCATTTTTGGGTGCAAAACCCCTTCTTCCATGCTGCCCGCCCCACCCAGCTAACGTCATTTTTTTTTACACTAGCCTACCCTTTGCTCCGGCTTGCACCATTCCATAAATATAGTGGCCAGCTGGTGCTCAGAAATGGTGTAAGCCGGTGCTAAACATTTTGGTGCAAAACTTTTGCACTAAAAAGTATGAATCAGCCTATTAGGAAGTCCAAATAAAAGTTCAAATGGAGAGAAACTGACTTCCTTTTGTGGCACTTCCTCTAGGCAAACAGCAGGCAAATAAGTAAGACATCCCATCTCCTTCTGAGTTTTTCAGGAAGTCCAACAATCATGCCTTTTAGGGTCTGGTTAAATCTCTCAACCGGCCCATTTGTTTGTTGATGGTATGGGTGTGAACTTATAGGTCACTCCACATTCCTGCCACATGTTTTTCAAGTATGCAGACATGAAGTTTGAACTTCTGTCTCATACTACCTCTATAGGGAACCCTACCCTGGTGAAGATGCCCAGTAGGGCTTCGGCATCTACAAGTGCAGTAATGGTTCTAAGGGTTATAGTCTCAGGATATCTAGTGTATATCTGTGTCCTGATGCTGTTTGAGGGTCAAGGACGGCAACAATGTCGACCTCTCATCTTTCAAAGTGTACCCCAACCACAGGTGATGGCAACAAGGGGGGCTTTAAGTGCCCACCTGCTTTGCCACTGACCTGGCAGGTGGGGCAGGACTGACAACATTCCCTCACTTTTTGGGATATTCCTGGCCAATAAAAGTGGTTAACTAACATACTCCAAGTCTTGTTTTGGCCCATATGCCTAGCTAGGGGAATGTCATGGGCTAGAGTGAGGAAGAATTCTCTAAACTGCTGGGGCACTACCACCCTCCTGGTTGCACCAGGTTTGAGGTCTGTGGCCTCAGTGTACAGGAGCCCCTCCTCCCAATAAACCCTGTGGGTACCTCTGACATTCCCTAAGTTTTCCTGTGCAGCTTGGTGCCTCAGGTCTTCAAGAGTGGGGCAGGTCCTATGCTCCTGGCACAGATCTTCCCTGGAGGGCACCCGTAGGCCCAAAAGCTCTGGGTGGTAGGGCACAAGCTCTTTAGGCTCAGTTCCCTCCAAGAAAGTTGACTCCTCTTCCTGGGAAGAGGGATCCTGATTTGGGATCTGTTTTGAAGCTGGTCCCCCAGTCTTCTTGCCTTTTCTCTTGAGAGGCTGGTCCACTATTTCAGGATTCAGCTCTCCTTTTTCTCTCTGACGTTTACGCTGTGCCATTGTCTTGACACATGCCCACTCAGGGATCCCTAGCATTGCTGCATGGGTCTTCAGTTCTATATCAGCCCAGGAGGACTGTAGATTGACTAGAGGCATTCCTTTTGTTTCTACAGTTAGAGTCTCCAGTTTAGTGCCCTTTGGGCTTGCAGTCATGGCGCTAAGCCTTGTTGGGATCAAAGTGTCTACCTTTGTACCCACCCCTAGGCTGTGAGGAGACTCTGGGCCCACCCTCCTGTGCAGATTGTTGGGGGGCTTTGTTACTTTGTGCTGCCATTTACCCTTGGGTGGGCTTTTCGGCCTCTTTCTTTTGGTCTTCCCCACCAGTGGTAGTTTTGGTCATTCTTGTCTTAAACCCAATGGTCTGCCTTCCCCCCCCAATTCTTGAGGGGAAAGTGGGGCTAGGTCTACCAGATGTTGATGTAGTCTATCATTGAAACAATTACTTAACGGATGCTCTTTCCTGAACAAGTTATTCAGTGCATCATAATCTTGTACCTTGTTTCCAGCTAACCAACCACACAGCATTTTTACTGAATAATCCACAAAGGCTACCCAGGTTTGGCTCTGGGTTTTTTGAGCCTCCCTGAACTTTATTCTGTACTCTTCAGTTGTAAATCCAACTCCCTCAATCAGGGTACCCTTCATGAGGTCATAGGATTTAGAATGTGCCTCATTCAGTGTCAGGAGCCTATCCCTGCACCTTCCTGAGAATAACTCCCACAATGGTGTGCCCAATGCTTTCTCTCAATTTCCCACCCAATGCATGCTCTTTCAAAGGCAGAAAGCCATTTAACCATATCATCCCCTTCAGTGAAGCTTTGCCCCCCTCCCCCTCCCCTTCAAGCAACAACTGCTGCAAATCCTTTCACAGGGAAGGGATAATAAACTATGGGCCTGATTCTAACTTTGGAGGACGGTGTTAAACCGTCCCAAAAGTGGCGGATATACCACCTACCGTATTACGAGTTCCATAGGATATAATGGACTCGTAATACAGTAGGTGGTATATCCGCCACTTTTGGGACGGTTTAACACCGTCCTCCAAAGTTAGAATCAGGCCCATAGTTTATTATCCCTTCCCTGTGAAAGGGACGGGCATTGGGGGTGACGAGCAGAGGGGAGTGCACTGTGCGTTTGGCTGGCCGTCTCGGACTGGCCAAACACACATGCATAGTAAGCTCTCTCCAGCCCAGCAACTGTGTTGCCCTGTCTGGGCACTCCCAGCCAATCCTGACGCTTCCCTGAGCAGTGTTAGGATTGGCTGCAGGGTAGGCTGGGAGCCTGTGCCTGCGTGCAGCAGAGGAGCAGAGGATTGTTATTTTTCTTTATTTATATTTTTGGCTATTAATTCTCTCCCCCATGTCCCACCCTCAGCGCGCCGCACCACCCCCAGGAATCCCCACAGGCCACAACTGGACAATGGGCCTCATTCCGACCCGGACGGGCGGCGGACGCCGCCCGCCGGGCGGAAACCGCCCAAACACCGCCCCGCGGTCAGAAGACCGTGGAGGGCATTTCAACTTTCCCGCTGGGCCGGCGGGCGATCTGCAAAAGATCGCCCGCTGGGCCGGCGGGCGATCTGCAAAAGATCGCCCGCCGGCCCAGCGGGAAAGCGCCTTCCACGAGGATGCCGGCTCCGAATGGAGCCGGCGGAGTGGAAGGTGTGCGACGGGTGCTGTGGCACCTGTCGCGCTTTTCAGTGTCTGCAAAGCAGACACTGAAAAGCAATGTGGGGCCCTGTTAGGGGGCCCCTGCAGTGCCCATGCCATTGGCATGGGCACTGCAGGGGCCCCCAGGGGCCCCACGACACCCGTTCCCGCCAGCCAGGTTCTGGCGGGGTCGGAATCCCCATGGCGGCGCAGCTTGGATTCCCATGGGCAGCGGGAAACCGCCGGGAGGCCGCTGGTTTCCCGTTTCTGACCGCGGCGTTACCGCCGCGGTCAGAATGCCCATGAATGCACCGCCAGCCTGTTGGCGGTGCATTCGCTGCCCTCGGCCCTGGCGGATTCAATCCGCCCGGGTCAGAATGAGGGCCAATGTCTTTTGGGAGTTTTATGTTGAAAGATTTCTCCTTCAACACTTGTATGCTGCCACCAGAGATGGGTCCTAACTCTCTTCTTTGTTGCTCTATTTCCAAGAGCTGACTCTCTAAGGCCAGTCTTTTGGTCAGCCTGGCAATGTCCAGGTCTGTTTCTGGGGTGCTCTAGAGCTTCTGGTAGTAGAGTAACTACCCTTGTCCCCATTAGCCACAGGATCTTCTTCACCCACCACAGATGTGTCATCTTTTTCATACCGGGCCACCAGAACCTTACGTTTCTCTGCACTGGGTCTTTGTCCAGTATGAATTTGGTACAGCCTGCAGAGGTCATTGCCTCATGAGGTTCCAGGTCAAACTCCTAGGTGTTGGCTTCTGCATCTGTTATTTTTACTTTACTAAAGTTGGGACCTTTTTCAGAATTTGGAATCCCCTTTTTGGATAGGCCAATTAAAGTATGGACTTTTAAAAACTTTTTGCTAGAGTTGCAGGGACCTAACCAGGGCACTAACAATATTTTTTTTTAATTTCCAAAAATGTTTAGTCAACTAAAAATAATTAACTAAAGGCAATTTAGAGAATTATCTGTGTGCTCACAAAATTGACAAAGTGGTATCAGCAAATCCAAAGTCTTTATCCCACTGCTGAGCCACCAAATGTAGGAGGCTGGCCCATATAAAATCGTGCAGTTGGTTTACCAAGTTCTTCTTCTGCAGATTGGTCCAGGTTGTTGACGGGCACACTGTGCCAGCTGGAAAAGTTCGGGCGGCTACTGGTTCCGTGTGAGTAGTGATGAAAGGTCTCTGGACTGGTACATGGCCACTGCGAGGGACAACTTGGAAAAGCACTGCACAGGTAAGTTTAAAGATGGTTCCTTGGGATCCCCTAGGAGTGTCGAGGTTGTAAGGTGTGGGGGGCCCTTAGGGCAAAGCAGGGTCTTCGTTGTAGGGCATAGGGCGGCAGGGTGCAGAGTGAATCAGTGAGCCAGTAGCTGTGCGCAAGGATGCCCTTTGGAGCTGGAGGTTAGTCGGTTCAAGGGTCATTTGCAGGACAACGGGGGCACTCTGGCAGGAGGTCTTGGGTGCTCCTGAAGTCCCTTCACTGAGTCTTCCTCCTGTTCCTTTTTCAGCCCAAGGCGGGCTGGTTTTCTTGGTGTCCGATGTTAGCTGACCAGTACCCTGGGTATTTGCATAGATGGACCACTGGAGGGTGCAGTGCCACCAAACTTGGCACACTTGCAGGGTTTGTCCTCACGGTTGTCGGTGTGTTGTTAAGTCCACCTGTGACATCTGGTTCCGGAGTTAGCAGCTGGTTAGTGAAGTGACCGTCACTGGTTTGCTGGTTATTTGCTGTTACAGAGTGGTACATCCACTCTGGAGGGAGTTCTTAGGTGATTTTCAAAGCCTAGAGGTCCTGTGGTGATCTTTAGAGTTTTTCCAGTTGTCCAGCAGCTCCTCAGCGGTGATTGTCAGGTCCTAGGTACAGCAGGCAGTATTTGGCACCTTTTCTTTGTTGCAGCAGTTCAACACTTCTCATGCCTTGGTTCTCCTTGGTGTTGGTCTTCTTTTGTCCATCAAAACTGATTACCTGGTCTAGGGATGCCCACTAAATACTAAATTTAGGGGGCATTGTAGGGGGAACTTGGTAGAGGCCAATGGAAAACCTATCCTAGGGTGGCTACACCCACTACATTGACCGGTTCCTGTGGGAAGGGTCACTTCCCTATCCCTGATTGGCTATTTTCCTTCCATCTAAGATGGAGGAAAATGAAATGGAGTGCCCGCCTCGCAGGTAACACCTTAGGGGTGGTGCATGTCAGGTGGGCCACTCCTCCTACCCTTTGTGTAATTTCCCGCCTTTGCTCCCGCCCAAAGTTGGGGTTTACAAAGGGGTGACCATCTGCTGCTAGCAGCAGGTCTGGGGGTCGAGCTTCAAAGGTGGTAAGCCTTTGAAGCTCACCACCAGGGCAGTGCACATTCCTGAGGGAGGGGGTGTTAGCACCTCCACCTAGGAAGGGCATTGTGCTACAAACCAGAGAGACGGTTCTCTCTCCCCAAGGTTTTTAGATTGGGTGTCTGGAGGTGGCAGGCTGGATAGGACCAGTTAGCAACCATGCCAGGGTAGTTAGCCTTTGCACGGGCACCTCTAAGGTGACCCCTGGGTACACTTAGGGATAAATCCAATACTGGTACCAGTTTGGATTTATCATTCTGAGTTGTTTGATACCAAACTACCCAGTGTTCAGAGTGACCATCATTTAGCTGGGAAACTCGTGTTGACCAGTGTCCAGCACATGTATTAAAATGGCTGTTCTGTTCACTCACTATGTCCCAGGTTTGGCAAGGACACAATGGGGCATATTGCTCATGCAGCTATGCCCTCACATATAATAT
The DNA here is from genome assembly GCF_031143425.1 of Pleurodeles waltl. NCBI lineage: Eukaryota > Metazoa > Chordata > Amphibia > Caudata > Salamandridae > Pleurodeles > Pleurodeles waltl. The sequence goes on along the minus strand of NC_090437.1, from coordinate 417,580,474 downwards.
GGTGCACTCTGCCTAAGGGCTGGAAGGCCTGCCATAAGGGTGTCTTATCCATAGTGTATGCAGTGTATGGTGGACAGAGCACACAGGCAGTGTGCCATGTTGAGTTTGTCTTTTAGGTTTGCACAAGGACTCTCAGCCTGCAATGGCAGTGCTGGGTGCATCTGAATGTATAGCCCTAGAGGGTAGCTCAATCAGTGCTGCTGCCATCAGGGGCCTGTCACGATTCACCCTGGGCTTACCGTCGAGGTTGGAGAGAGGTGGTGAGCGGCCCCGGTTCCTGCAAGTCCTGCTCTGGCCTAGGTAGGGGCGACCTCTTCCGGTAGCCACAGTGCTGTTTGACAATAGTAAGCCACTACAGTCTGTGCCCTCCAGAAGGAGTCCCAGAGGAAAAACCCCAAAAGGGTAAAAAACCTCCAATAGGAACTCCCTGAAACAGAAGGAGGACACAAGGACGTTAGGACTTAAGATTCTGGAATTCAGGAATTCTGGAGACGGAAGACAGATCAAGAACAACTGGCGCCACAAGAGGAAACCAGCCAGAGCGTGGCTACCACCACAGGAGTGTTGCAACGCAATGAGAAGAAAGATAGATTCCCCTTATATACCCCTAAACAGGAAGTGGAACACAGGAAGTAGTAAAACCACCATCTTGGTTTGGGAAAAAGATCAGAACTAGAATAGAAAACATGCTCTTAAGAAAAGGGAAAAATGCATGCAGGGAAAAGAGGAAGTGAACAGCATGTTGGGAAGGGGAAAAGCATGCATAAAAATGAGCCATGTGGAAGCATACGGCTTTTGGCCGTGTAAAAGGTAAGTGGTGGCAAGGAGGGTTCCCCGGGGAATCCCTGATGTGTTGTTAGTTAATAAAATGTGCTGCGCGCACTGAGCGTGCTAAACGCGGCAAGGATCGAGACCCGACTCGGGGTCTTCTATCCTGCCGCGCCTGCCCTGGAACAGGCGGCCAGAGGAATGGGCCGTGGCGTGTGCTGCGACCCTGAGTCTGAGCCGCGGCTTTCCGATCCGCGGCTTTCCCCGCGGTCTGCCCGCGGGCTGCCGCGTTCCCCGTATGTTGCGCCGCAGCAGCCCTAGGACACTGCCGCGGCGCAACAGTAGGTCCCCCCCGAGGCCCCAGGCTTGTGAGGAAAAAGTTGGAAAAAACGACAGACCAAAAGAGGGGCATGAACTGAAAAGGCATCTTCCCAACACTCACTCATAGGGTAGCCTTTCCAATGAACAAGATATTGAAGGCGCCCATGGAAAAACCGAGAGTCACAGATTTCCTGGACCTCGTATTCGGGTACATTATCAACCAGCAGAGGGGGAGGACAGGAGAATTGTCTGTGAAAAGGATCAGGAAGGTAAGGTTTGAGTTGTGAGACATGGAACACAGGATGTATTTTCCAAGTCTGGGGCAAACAAAGACGCACAGACACCGGATTGATCTTCTGGAGAATCAGGAATGGACCATAATAACAAGGTTTAAATTTGTTCTGGGTAAGTTGGAGAGGCAAAAATCTAGAGGACAGCCAAACCTTATCGTGGACCTGATACTGTGGAGCCTCACAACGTTTCTATCAGCCATCCTTTTCATGCGGAACTTAGTGGCCACAAGTTTAGAATGGATAACACGTTGGACACCCCGTAGTTGCCGAACATAGGAGGAGATGGCAGGAAGATTGGAAGTATCTTTCAGGGGAGTTGGAAAAGCCTTAGGATGGAAACCGTAAGACCCATAGAAAGGGGAGACTTTCGAGGCACTGTGTATTGAGTTGTTGTAGGAGAATTCTGCAAGTGGTAAATAGGTAGACCAATTACTCTGCGTAGCATTGCAGAAGCTGCATAAATATTGTTCGAGGCCTTGATTCAGTCGTTCTGTCTGTCCATTAGTTTGAGGATGGAACCCTGATGATAAGGCCACTTCTATTCCCAGGGTTGTACAGAATTGTTTCCAGAATCGTGAGATATATTGAGGACCCCGATCTGAGATAATGACCTGAGGTAGTCCATGAAGCCGAAAGATCTCTTGCGTAAAGATTTGGCTTAGTTCCTTTGCCGTTGATAGTTTTCTTAACGCCGTGAAATGTGCCATCTTAGTGAAGGAATCAACGGTCACCATTATTACTCGATTTCCAACTGAAGAGGGTAAAGAGCACATAAAATCAGTGGAGATAGTGTGGCAATGACCTGGGGGTACAGATAATGGGCGAAGTAATCCTACTGGTTTAGTACGGGGTGTCTTGGCTTGTGCACATATGGGACAGGATGACACATAGGGGGTCATTCCAACCCTGGCGGTCGGTATTAAAGCGGCGGCAAAACCGCCAACAGGCTGGTGGTAAACAAAATGCAATTCCGACCCTGGCAGAAACCGCCAACAGAGACCGCCACTTTAACACACCGCCCGCCACGGCGGGACAAACAAACAGTGTGGCGGTCACCGCCAACAGACAGGCGGGAGACAATGTAACGCCCACCCTATCACAACCCACCAATCCGCCACCTTTTCCGGGGCGGTAGCCCCGCCGATAAAAACACGGCGGAAACAGACATTTCAAACGGAAAACGCTCACCTCCATACACCCCACGAGGAATCTGGACAGCATGGAACCCGAACTCCACATCCTCCCAGCTATTGTCTTCCTGCTCCTCTACCAGGAGCACGAACGCCGACGCAGAAGACAACGGTGAGTACTGCACCTACGACACAGGGGAGGGGGGAGGAGAAAATATTACGGGGGCACACATACGCAACACACCCACCCCCACCCTCACCCACTACAACACACACATCAATGCATAGCAACACATCACAGTTACCCCCCCCAAACCCCCTAGAAGAATGCAAAGGCAAAAGGAAATGATTATAAATTTAGAATAATATTGTAAGACTGAGTATAAAATATATCAATAATTTTATATACATAAATTGTCCAGTCCGATATGTCTATCAGCCATTGTTCGTGGGCCACTGGGCCAAAACACATGGGCAAAGCCCACACAGGATACCTGCCTCCAACGGAGAGAACACTGCAGGGGCATCAGATAGGAAAACTACAGGCACCTCAGGGGGAAGGGAAGGGGGGGCACCTCAGCCAGATGAGTCCACAACGCCAGATCCACGAGGGGCCTCCATGGCCACTGTGCCATCCTGGGGAGTGCAAAGCCACAGTCTCTCAAGTCTCTACAGTGGGTGGGTTGCCCACTGTGCCATCCTGGGGAGTGCAAAGCCACAGTCTCTCAAGTGGATAACAGTCTCCACTGGTACTGGAGGGGGACTAGTGCCCAGAGTGCTTCATGCAGCCCTGCCCGACACAGATGCGGGCCTGCACCTTCCGCCAATGGGCCAGCGGTTCTTGAGATGAAGGGCCCTGTTCAGCGGTTCTTGAGATGAAGGGCCCTGTTCAGCGGTGCTTGAGACGGCGGTGCCCTGTTCAGCGGTGCTTGAGACGGCGGTGCCCTGTTCAGCAGTGCTTGAGACGGCGGTGCCCTGTTCAGCGGTGCTTGAGACGGCGGTGCCCTGTTCAGCGGTGCTTGAGACGGCGGTGCCCTGTTCAGCAGTTCTTGAGACGGCGGTGCCCTGTTCAGCGGTGCTTGAGATGAAGAGCCCTGTTCAGCGGTGCTTGAGACGGCGGTGCCCTGTTCAGCGGTGCTTGAGATGGCCGTGCCCTGTTCAGCGGTGCTTGAGATGAAGGGCCCTGTTCAGCGATGCTTGAGACGGCGGTGCCCTGTTCAGCAGTGCTTGAGATGAAGGGCCCTGTTCAGCGGTTCTTGAGACGGCGGTGCCCTGTTCAGCGGTGCTTGAGATGGCGGTGCCCTGTTCAGCGGTGCTTGAGACGGCGGTGCCCTGTTCAGCGGTTCTTGAGACGGCGGTGCCCAGCGGAGCGGTGCTTGAGATGAGTGTCCTGATCAGCGGATCTGGCCCAGGCATGGATGTCACTCGCCACCTGACATGTGGCTGGCGGGGCCTTCCTGACCATCTGTCTGGTGGCTTGCGGGGCCCTCCTGGGCTGCAGTACTGGGCCTGTGGGTGTCCTCCTGCCCACCTGGGACGTGGCTTGCGGGGCCCTCCTGGGCTGCAGTACCGGGCCTGTGGGTGTCCTCCTGCACACCTGGGATGGGGCTGGTTTGGCCCTCCTGGCCAGCTGGCCTGCTGCCGGACTTGTCGGGCGTGCTGCCCTTCCCACCCTTCCCTGTACGCTTGTGGCCCTTTCCCACCTTTGGCGGTGTGCCAGGTGGCACCCGACTTCCTGCCGGAGCCAATGTAGGGATTTTGGTCCCTGGGGTCTTTGGTCTCTCGCGCTGGGCACTGGCAATCTTCGGATGCTTTTCCGGGGGTGGGCTGGCCGTGCCTTGGCTCCTAGCTGAACTGGATGCCCTTGAGGGTGGGGGACTCCACAGTCCATGGCAAACAGTCTTTACAGGTCCTGGTTTTGTGGTGGCTGAGGTGCTGATTGGAGTCTTATGAGATGGACGGGGTGGGGGAGTTGTAGGAAAGAGGTCAAGTTTGGAAAAGAAAAGCAATTTGGAAAGAGAGGGACGGGTAGGTGTAGTGGGTATGGGAGTGGAGGAAGAGGATGTGGTTGTAGGAGTGTGAAGTGTGGTGTCTTTGGGTGCAGGTGCTTGGGCTGGAGGCTGTCGTGAGGTGGATGGCTGTTGGGTGGGTGGCTGCCTGCGTTTGTGTAGTTTGGAAGAGGGGGTGACAGACACACTGGGAGAGGACACAGGGGATGTGTAAATGGTAGTGGGGGTGGTGACTGCACGTGTAAAGAGTGTTCTATTGGGTGTGCTGGTGATGGACGTAGTGGCTGAAGATGTTGTGCATGCAAGTGTGAGTGGAGACGTCACAGGGAGGGAGGAGGGAGACGAGGAGGAGGGGGACACAGTGGAGGCAGTGGGTGTTGGTATGTCTGCATGTGGATGTTGCTTGTGTGAATGCTTGTGTGATGTGTGGTACTTATGTCTGGATGAGCTTCCCTTGGGTGTTGAGGTGTGTGCAGGCTGGTCTGATGGTGTGTCTGGGATAGGCAGAGGTACAGGGGATTGGGTCTGGGTGGAGGAAGTTGGAGGGGGGAAGCTAGAGACAGGGACAATTGCTGCCGTCAGTGCTGAGGCCAGAGCGTTGAACGATCGCTGATGGGCAGCCTGACCCGAATGAATGCCCTCCAGGTATGCATTACTCTGGTGCACCTCCCTTTGTATACCCTGGATGGCATTCAAAAGGGTAGACTGCCCAACAATGATGGTCCTCAGGAGGTGAATGACCTCCTCACTGAGGGCAGCAGGGGCGACAGGGGCAGGGCCTGAGGTGCCTGGGGCGAAGGAGATGCCCACCTTCCTGGGTGAGCGGGCACGGGGCAAACGCTGAGGGGCTGCTGGGAGTGCGGTGCTGGTGCGCTGGGTGGCGGCTGTACCTGTTGTTGCGGGGAGCACGGATGTTGCCGCCACCACAAGGGAGCTCCCTTCAGAGGGCGAGTCGCTGTCACTGACATCAGCACGAGTCCCCGCTGTGGAGCTCCTCTCGCCCTCCGTCCCACTGGTGTATTCGGACTCCGTTGCATGGCCCTCCAGGGCCATGTGGGATGCAGCTCCCTCGTGCTCCGATGCCACTTCTCCTCAGCCTGATGATGCTAATGCACACATGAACAGGAAGAGCACAAAAAAGGGGGGGGGGGAATAAAGACATGTTGAGTGCATGCATTGGCGACACCGTTGGTGGAGAGGACAGACACAGAAGCCCCCTGCACTACGCCGCGCACTTGGGGTCCACTACGCAATCCGTGGGACATGGTCTACAAGCCTATGGACGACAACTGCACACATAGATGACACAGGGCCATGGATACCTGTACTTGGCACCCTACAGAGGTGGGGGGCGGGGGCACAGGGCCATGCCTTACGGAGGGGCCTAGCCTACAGAAATCGCCCTGGCCTAGGGATACCCACAGCCCTCCTCCCCCACCCAGACATCTTCACTGCGCGCAATGTCAGCAGAATGTATTTGTACTCACCCCCTTGTGTCTGCTGTGATTTCCTCACACGCCCATCCAAATCGGGGTAGGCCACCGCCGGGATCCGGGACATCAGGAGGGTCAAATGACGACTGGCACCCCTCGTACGTTGGGAGGCCATCCACAGCTGAGCCTCCGCCGTCTTCCTGCTCCAGCGTCGGATGTCCTCCACCTCTTCCGGCAGTGGGTGCCCCGTCTGTTGTGGACCCCCAGGGTCCGGAAGTCCTTGGCGATGGCACGCCAAATCGCGACTTTCTGGTGGGTGCTGACCTATGTGACATGTACAGGGAGAGAATACTTGTCATCACCTTCTGCATGCTCGATGTGAGTGGCCCCCCATCCCCACCCTTGCCATGTGGCACATGCTCTCATCTGTCGTTTGATGCATGCCTCAATCGCTCCCCTCCCCACCATCTTTCATCCACCCCACTCAACCCAGACATTGCCCACTAAGCATGGTCCCAGTGTACTTACCCGTAGAGTCTAGAGGACCATACAGCGTTCGGTACTGGGGTAGGACCCCATCTACAAGTTTCTCCAACTCCTCCGCAGTGAAGGCAGGGGCCCTTTCCAAAGTCGCATGAGCCATTGTCTCTTCCAGACTGAGGTCACGGCAGCACTTGCAGTGTAGGTCCTCTCCTGTCGAAGATCAGGTATCGAGTGATTAAGCAGATAGAAAATGGCGGTCACGCCCGCGGCGGTGCGTACCACGGCGGTGCGTACCGCGACCGCCGGCGCACATCGTCATTGGCTCCTGAAACCCATAGGGTTCAATGTTAACCAATGCTGCTTTGCGCCGCGGTCTTCGACCGCCTACTGCCGCGGTGTGCCACGCCAGCGCATTGACCTCACATCCCACTGTTGCACTTCACAGGTCAGGCAGCCGCCATTTCAAGGGCCCACATGGCCTAATTACCAACTGCGTCACACATACCTAGGCCTTGCACCAACACTCATACAAACCTTTCAATGCATTGGGAATCGTGTTATGTGCAAGCTGTGGTTACGTACCTGTGGGTTGATTGACTCTGTGCTCGCTGTTGTCCTTCATAGGCACCGTCCGCTGGGACATGCAAGGAGATGGAGGAATCTTCCCGTGTACAGACCGCTGGTGGACCTGTCGACAATGGAGGAACGACATGTCATACTGACATACAGGCTTGACCGGGCCACTATACAGGAACTGTGTGCTCAGCTGGAGCCAGACCTGATGTCACCCATCCGCCAACCCACAGGAATTCCCCCTCTAGTGCAGGTGCTGTCAGTACTCCATTTCTTAGCAAGTGGGTCATTTCAAACAACAGTGGCCATATCATCAGGGATGTCCCAGCCTATGTTTTCCAAGGTGTTGTCCAGAGTGTTGTCTGCCCTGCTCAAACACATGCGGAGCTACATCATTTTCCCTGAGGTGGGGGATTTGCCTACAGTGAAAGGTGACTTCTGTGCCCATGGACATATTCCCAACATCATTGGTGCCATTGATGGGACACATGTTGCTTTGGTCCCCCCCAGCAGGAGTGAACAGGTGTACAGGAACCGGAAGAGTTATCATTCCATGAATGTACAGATGGTGTGTTTGGCTGACCAGTACATCTCCCATGTTAATGCCAAGTTCCCTGGCTCAGTGCATGACGCGTACATCCTGCGGAATAGCAGCATCCCGTATGTGATGGGTCAACTCCAGAGGCACCGGTTGTGGCTATTAGGGGACTCTGGTTACCCCAACCTGTCATGGCTACTGACCCCAGTGAGGAATCCCAGGACAAGGGCAGAGGAACAGTACAATGAGGCCCATGGGCGGACTAGGAGGGTGATCGAGCGAACCTTTGGCCTCCTGAAGGCCAGGTTCAGGTGCCTCCATATGACAGGTGGATCCCTAATGTACTCACCAAAGAAGGTGTGCCAGATCATCGTGGCCTGCTGTATGCTTCACAACCTGGCTTTGCGCCGCCAGGTGCCTTTTCTGCAGGAGGATGGTCCAGATGGTGGTGTTGTAGCAGCTGTGGAGCCTGTGGAGAGTGAAGAGGAGGAAGCCGAAGAGGATGACATAGAGAACAGGAACACAGTAATACAGCAGTATTTTCAGTGACACACAGGTAAGAGTACACACCGGCATATTACATTTACTTAAAGAATCCTACCTCTCTACTGTCTGACTTTTTCCCCCAGTGTATGGTAACTGTGTTGTGACTTTCCCTTCCGTTTTCAGAGATGTGGGCCCCACTGCGTGACATCTGCTTTGTTTCCCCATGGACTACAGCTGTGTGACAGCGGTTTGTTGGCATCACAATGTGAATGAACATTTTGGCACGGTCATGTCTAATACATTTGTTCTAAATCACAGCCAGACTCCAGATTGTTTTGTGCAATAAGTGTTTTTATTCAAGTGCTCTAAGTTGGATGGGTGGTTGCAAATCGGTGAGGGGTGATGGTGGAGGATTGTCCATGGAAGAGTCCAGACTATCAGTTTCACAGGTGCATTGTTCAAATGCCTGTGGGAAGTGGAGCAGTGGCAGTTTAAGGTTGGACAGGGTGACAATGTGGGACAGTGGGATGACAATCAGGGCGGTATCCTTTGCTGGCGGGGGTCTTGACATCTTACTCTGTCTTCTTCCTGGATCTCAGGGCCCGCTTGCGGGGTGGTTCTCCTTCTGCAGGGGGTGGGGTTCTGGTGGCCTGTTGGTCTTGTGTCGGGGCCTCCTGTCCACTAGCGCCGGCGGAGGTGGTAGGCAGTTCTTGGTACATGCTAGTGTCAGGGGCCCTTTGAGGTGCCACAGTGTCCCGCAATGTGGTGACTACCTCATTCAGGGCCACTACGATGGTACCCATGGTGGAACTGATGTTTCTTAGTTCCTCCCTGAACCCCATATACTGTTGCTCCTGCAGAAGCTGGACCTCCTGAAACCTGGCCAGGACCGTCGCCATCGTCTCCTGGGAGTGGTGGTAGGCTCCCATGATGGAGGAGAGGGCCTCGTGGAGAGTGGGTTCCCTGGGCCTGTCCCCCCCCTGTCGCACAGCAGCCCTCCCAGTTCCCCTGTTTCCATGGGCCTCTGTTCCCTGGACCGTGTGCCCACTACCACTGCCCCCAGGTCCCTGTTGTTGTTGGGGTGTTGGGTTAGCCTGGGTTTCCTGTAGTGGTGGACACACCGCTGATTGACGTGTCCTGGGGACAGAGGTATGGGCCCGCTGGGTGGGTGCTGTGCTGGTGTTTCCAGAGGGGGGAAGGTCTGCTGTGGCCTGTGGCTGTGTGAGGGGAACCGACTGTCCCGAGGTCCCCGATGGACCGGGCTGGTCATCTAGATCCAGGGAGACAGAGCTGCTGTCCTCACTGTGAGCCTCTTCTGGGGGTGGAGTGGACATTTGTGGACCCTCCTGCGTGGTGACCTGGCGTTCAGGTCCTGCAGGGGTATAAAAGTATGTTTATTGCTTCTGTGTGTGCCATAGCGTGCAATGGGTGGGTGCCCGTGTACCCCAGTGCTGGCATTCCTTTGTGGGGGCTGTTGTGACGGTGGTTGGGGGGGGTTGTATGTGTATGTGCAGTGGGCATGCTTAGGTGATGGGTGTCCATGCTTTGTGGACGCATGCAGGGCTAGGTGTTGGGATGGGTGGGTTGTGATGGTGAGACATTTGCAAGGAGTAGGTATGATGGGGTGGGGGTGTGGGTGGGGGTATGAGTTGGCATGCAGGTGGGGTGGGGGGGAAGAAGTAGTGAAGATGAGACTTACCAGAGTCCATACCTCCAGCTACTCCTGCGAGGCCCTCAGGATGTAGGATGTTCAAGACCTGCTCCTCCCATGTTGTAAATTCTGGGGGAGGAGGTGGGGGTCCGCCGCCAGTCCGCTGCACCGCGATGTTGTGCCTGGATACCATGGAACGCACCTTCCCCCGTAGGTCGTTCCACCTCTTCCTGATGTCGTCCCGATTTCTTGGGTGCTGTCCCACAGCGTTGACCCTGTCCACTATTCTGCTCCATAGCTCCATCTTCCTGGCATTGGTGGTGTGCTGCACCTGTGTCCCGAACAGCTGTGGCTCTACTCGTACAATTTCCTCCACCATGACCCTGAGTTCATCATCAGAGAACCTGGGGTGTCTTTGCGGTGCCATGGGGTGGTGTGGGTGATTTGTAGGGTGGATTGTGTTGTGCTAAGTGTGGTGATGTGTATTGTTGTGTTGTGTGAAGTGCGTGCAAATATTGCTGGGTGACAGTGAATTGGGCGTCTGGGTGCTCGGATGTCTTTTCTCGGTGCATGTTCACGAATCTCTAGGAGTGGAGGTTTGTGGGTGATGTGGGTGTGTGTTTTATATTGTATTGGGTGTGTGGGAGTGGTGTGTGTATGTGTATCAGGTGTGTGTATTTGGAATTGTCCAATGTGGCTGTGTTTTGTAAGTGTGTGTGTATTGTGAGCGCGGCGGTGTGTACCGCCAATGGAATACCGCGGTTGAAAGACCGCTGCGTGGATTCGTGTGTTGTGATAGTGTGGGCGTATTTCTGTTGGCATGACGGTGGAGGTTTGGTCATCGCCAGTTTCTCGCTGCCCTTTGCTGTGGCGGACTTTTGTGGATGTCTGTATTTTGGCGGTTTGACTGTTGTGGGTCAGAATGACCGTGGCGGTTTACCGCGGCGGTGTTATGGCGGTCTTCTGAACGGCGGTAATCGCCTTTTACCGCCGAGGTTGGAATGACCCCCATAGTCTTCAGTATCCGCCTTGAGAGTGGGCCACCAGAAGGAGCAAAGCAGAAGCTCTTGGGCAGCTTTCATTCCGCGATGACCTGCGATGGGGGAATCGTGGCATATACGTAGGGCTTCTGTCTGGACTAACTTAGTGGGTAAGAACAGGGCCTTGTTATGGTAATAGTATCCTTGATCTATATGAAGTTGCGGGCGCAACTTGTTCATCTCTGTAGTTTCCAGACGGGAATATTCGGACTTGACCTACTAAACCAATGATTTTGTTACTTTCAAATAGGTTCTGTACAGGAGAATCGCTACACTCAGGGTAACGCTGAGACAAGGCATCGGCCAAGATATTCTGAGAACCAGGGATGTATGTGATGTAAAAATCATATTGACTGAAAAAGAAAGCCCATCGAGCCTGCCGGCTATTCTGACACTGAAAGTTTTTCAAGCATTGTAAGTTTCGGTGATCTGTCCGGGCTTCAAAGGGTTCTTTCGAGCCCATCAGGAAGTGTCTCCATTCCATGCACGCGGTCTTCAAGGCGAGTAACTCTCGTTCTAACACTGAATAGTTCCGCTCTGAATCAGATAATATGTGTGAAAGGTAGAATACAGGGTGCTCTAACTCATCATCGTCTTGTTTCTTTAGTAAGGCAACCCCTATGGCTCTTTCGGAGGCGTGTGCGACAACATGAACTGTTTATTGGTGTCTGGGTGCCGTAAAATGGGAGCTTGAATGAAGGCTTTCTTTAATTCTTGAAACGCCAACTCTGCGTCTTGTGTCCAACAAAAACCCTTTCTTAGATTGTCTTTTTTAAGGGTTTAAGTAATGTAACTGGTTCTCTGGGCAAAGTCCGCTATAAATTGTCGATAGAAATTGCCCAATCCCAAAAAACACTGAGTTTTTTTGATGGAAGAGGGGGACGGCCAATCCAGTATAGCTTGAACCTTATCTGAATCCAAGGCAACCCCGTTTGGTTAATGCAATATCCCAAGTATTTTACCTCTGTTCGATCAAACTCGCATTTTTCTGGTTTGCAAAATAAATGGTGTTGTCTGAGTCTCTCTAGGACTTGGAGAACATGTCTTGTGTGTTGTTCTGAGTGGACAGAAAATATTAAAATGTCGTCTAGATAAACAACCACTGTTTGCTGTAGAAGATCGGAAAAAATAGAGTCCATGAATCTTTGAAAAATGGAGGGGGCATTGGTGAGCCCAAATGGCGTTACTCGGTATTCATAGTGACCGAAAGGTGTTCTGAAGCCGGCCTTCCACTCATCCCCTTCCTTTATCCTTAAAAGATGGTATGCTCCTCTAAGATCCAACTTGGTGAATCTCTTTGCCCCTCTGACAGCTTCTAAGATGTCCTTAATAGGAGGTAGCGGGTACCGATCCTTCATAGTGATTTTGTTTAATCCTCTAAAATCAATACAGGGACGCAAGTCTCGTCTTCTTTGGCACAAAGAAGAGAGGAGCCCCTGCAGGTGAAGAGGAGAGAGCTATCAAACCACTCTGTATGTTCTCCTCTAGGTATTCCTTGAGGATCTGCTTCTCAGGTTCTGTTAGAGAGTACATTCGCCCAAAAGGAACCACGTCATCTGGTTCCAAAGGAATGGCGCAATCATATTCTCTATGGGGTGGCAGTTCAGGTCTTTCTGGTTTCTGGAATACATCGGCATATTCTTGATAATGTCTGGGTACTCCTTGTAGGACGTTAATAGAACATCCCACCTTAGGGGGTGCCGTTAAGAGACTCTTTGGGGACCAATAGTCTCCTGCTAAGTAGCAGTGGTGTTGGCAGAAGTGAGAGGATAAAGAAATGGTTCTTGTTTCCCAGTTAATGTAAGGGTTATGCCGAGTGAGCCATGGAATTCCCAGGATCATAATGTGATGTGGTGAAGAAATCAAATCAAAAGAAAGGTTTTCTTGATGTTTCCCGAATTGGAGACATAAGGTAGGGGTGGTATACTGTACTGGTCCTGAGGCCAAGAGTGATCCATCCACTGTGTGGACTTGTTCGGGTACTTCCTTAGGTATTTGCAAAATCTGTCTTTCCCTGGCCCATGCTTCAGCTAGGTAGATACCACTGGCTCCACAGTCCAACAAGGCCAGAGCCCTTTCTTCCAGGCCATCAGTTAAGTGGAGGATAACGGGTAAAAGGAAAAGAGCAGTTCCTTCCTCCCTTGAGGAACAAATGGAAGGTATTTTGCCATATCCCGTCCTCACCCTTTTCACTGAGGACAGGAATTGGCGTTTCCAAAAGGCTTGGCTGGACGGGACATGTGCGAATTAGATGACCAGCTGCACCACAATACAGACAAAGGCCCTCATTCTGACCCTGGCGGTCGGTGATAAAGCGGCGGCCAAGCCGCCAACAGGCCGGCGGTCTAAAATATGCAATTCTGACCCTGGCAGGAACCGCCAACACAGCCCGCCAACTTAACACTCCGACCGCCACGGCGGTACAAACAAACAGCGCGGCGGTTCCCGCCAACAGCCAGGCGTCAGACAATGTACCGCCCACCCTATTACGACCCACCAATCTGCCACCTTTTCCGGGGCGGGAGCACCGCCGATAAGAACACGGCGGAAACAGACTACGAACGGGAAAACGCTCACCTCTACGCACTCCACGCGAGATTCCGGCAGTATGGAACCAGAGTTGCAGGTCATCCCCGCACTCCTATTCCTGCTCATATACCAGGAGCACGCCCGGCGGCGCGGAAGACATCGGTGAGTACTGCACCTACGACACAGGGGAGGGAAAAGATTACCGGCACACACCCACCCACCCACACCCACTACAACACACACATCAATGCATTCCCACAGATCACTGTCACAACCCACAAACCACCCCCCTCCGAAATAATGCAAAGACCAAAAGAAGAGATCATAAACGGGCAGATATATTGAAATATGTACACCAGTAATCCCAATAAATAAATAAACTATGTACAAAATATATACAGCTACTAAATGTAGTCCAACCACTGTCCGTGGATCACAGGGGTCCTGTGCAAAGGGGCAAGGCCCAGTCCCACGACAAGAACTCCACGGAGAGAACACTGCAGGGGCATCAGAAAGAAAATAGGACAGGCACCTCAGGGGGAAGGGAAGGGGGGGCACCTCAGCCACTTGAGTACACGACGCCAGATCCACGAGGGGACTCCATGACCACTGGCCCATCCTGGGGAGAGCAAAGCCACAGTCCATACAGTCCATACAGTGGGTGGCCTGCCCACTGGGCCATCCTGGGGAGAGCAAAGCCACAGTCCAAACAGTCCATACAGTGGGTGGCCTGCCCACTGGGCCATCCTGGGGAGAGCAAAGCCACAGTCCAAACAGTCCATACAGTGGGTGGCCTGCCCACTGGGCCATCCTGGGGAGAGCAAAGCCACAGTCCACACAGTCCATACAGTGGGTGGCCTGCCCACTGGGCCATCCTGGGGAGAGCAAAGCCACAGTCCATACAGTCCATACAGTGGGTGGCCTGCCCACTGGGCCATCCTGGGGAGAGCAAAGCCACAGTCCATACAGTCCATACAGTGGGTGGCCTGCCCACTGGGCCATCCTGGGGAGAGCAAAGCCACAGTCCATATAGTCCATACAGTGGGTGGCCTGCCCACTGGGCCATCCTGGGGAGAGCAAAGCCACAGTCCATACAGTCCATAACAGACCCCACTGCCACTGGAGGAGGCAAGTTGGCCAGAGGACATCCTGCAGCCCTGCCCGAGATAGATCCTGCCCTGCCACGTCTGCCAAAGGGCCAGCGGTTCTTGCCTTGAAGGGCCCAGTTCAGCGGTTCCTGAGACGGCGGGGCCCAGTTCAGCGGTTCTTGAGACGGCGGGGCCCAGCGGAGCGGTTCTTGAGACGGCGGGGCCCAGCGGAGCGGTGCTTGAGACTGCGGGGCCCAGTTCAGCGGTTCCTGAGACGGCGGGGCCCAGTTCAGCGGTCCTTGCCCTGAAGGGCCCAGCGGAGCGGTTCTTGAGACGGCGGGGCCCAGTTCAGCGGTTCTTGAGATGGCGGGGCCCAGCGGAGCGGTGCTTGAGACTGCGGGGCCCAGTTCAGCGGTTCCTGAGACGGCGGGGCCCAGTTCAGCGGTCCTTGCCCTGAAGGGCCCAGCGGAGCGGTTCTTGAGACGGCGGGGCCCAGTTCAGCGGTTCTTGAGACGGCGGGGCCCAGCGGAGCGGTGCTTGAGACTGCGGGGCCCAGTTCAGCGGTTCCTGAGACGGCGGGGCCCAGCGGAGCGGTTCTTGAGACGGCGGGGCCCAGCGGAGCGGTGCTTGAGACTGCGGGGCCCAGTTCAGCGGTTCTTGAGACGGCGGGGCCCAGCGGAGCGGTTCTTGAGACGGCGGGGCCCAGCGGAGCGGTGCTTGAGACTGCGGGGCCCAGTTCAGCGGTTCTTGAGACGGCGGGGCCCAGCGGAGCGGTTCTTGAGACGGCGGGGCCCAGCGGAGCGGTTCTTGAGACTGCGGGGCCCAGCGGAGCGGTGCTTGAGACTGAGGGGCCCAGTTCAGCGGTCCTTGCCCTGACGGGCCCAGTTCAGCGGTGCTTGAGACTGCGGGGCCCAGTTCAGCGGTCCTTGCCCTGAAGGGCCCAGTTCAGCGGTTCTTGAGACGGCGGGGCCCAGCGGAGCGGTTCTTGAGACGGCGGGGCCCAGCGGAGCGGTTCTTGAGACGGCGGGGCCCAGCGGAGCGGTTCTTGAGACTGCGGGGCCCAGTGGAGCGGTGCTTGAGACTGCGGGCCCAGTTCAGCGGTCCTTGCCCTGAAGGGCCCAGTTCAGCGGTGCTTGAGACTGCGGGGCCCAGTTCAGCGGTCCTTGCCCTGAAGGGCCCAGTTCAGCGGTTCTTGAGACGGCGGGGCCCAGTTCAGCGGTCCTTGCCCTGAAGGGCCCAGTTCAGCGGTTCTTGAGACGGCGGCCGGTCTATGGCCAACTGCTAATTGCCTGGTGGTGCCCTCCTGGGCAGCGAGGATGGTGCTCCTTCACTGCCCACCTGGGCTGTGGGTGGTGGGGCCCTCCTGGCCAGCTGGGCTGGGTCCTCCCTGGGCAGCGGCTATGGGGGTGGTGGGCTCTCCCGGGGCAGCTGTGCCGGTTCCTCCCGGGGCAGCGGCTATGGGGGTTGTGGGCTCCTCCTGGGCAGCAGGCCTGCTGCCTGACCTCTCCGACTTGCTGCCCTTGCCCTCCTTAGTCGTGGGCCTGTGGCCCCTTCCTCCCTTTGGAGCTGTGGCTGGTGACTGTCTCTGGGTGGTGTCCGGGGGGGATGTAGAAGGCGGGCTCCTGCGGCGACCCTTCCGCCTTCTGCTCCTCTTCCCAGGGGGTGGGCTGTCTGTCCCCTTGCTGCTGGGCGAAGATCCAGACATGCGGGCTGGCGGGCTCCAATACCCCTGCACCCTTGTCAAGGGGGCTGCAGGGCTGGTGGTGGCTGAGGTGCTCTTCTTACCCCGACGAGAAGGAGGGGGGGGCTCAGGGTCAGGAAAGAAGTTAGTAGTGGCGAGGAAGAGCTTCTTGGGACAATGGAGAGTGGTAGGTACAGTGGGAATGGGAGTGGAGGGAGAGGATGTGGTTGTAGGTGAGTCACGTTTGCTGTCTTTGGGTGCAGGTGCAGGAGGGATAGGCTGTCGTGAGGTGGATGGCTGTTGGGTGGGTGGGTGGCTGCGTTTGTGTGGTGTGGAAGAGGGGGTGACAGACACAGTGGGAGAGGACACAGGGGACGTGTAAATGGCAGTGGGGGTGGTGACTGCACGTGTGCGGACTGGAGTGGAGGGTGTGCTGGTGATGGAAACACTGGCTGATGGTGAGGTGAATGGAGGTGTGAGTGTAGACGTCACAGGGAGGGAGGAGGGAGACGAGGAGGTGGGGGTCACAGAGGTGGTAGTGACTGTTGGCATGTCTGCATCGGAATGTTGCGTGTGTGAATGTCTGCGTGATCTGTGGTGCTTATGTTTGGATGAGCTTCTCTTGGGTGTTGAGGTGTGTGCAGGCTGGTCTGATGGTGTGGGTGGGACAGGCAGAGGAACAGGAGACTGGGAGGAGGGAGTTAGTAGAGGCAGGCAGGAGACAGGGACAATGGCTGCCGTCAGTGCTGAGGCCAGAGCCTGGAACGATCGCTGATGGGCAGCCTGACCCGAATGAATGCCCTCCAGGTACGCATTGCTGCGATGAACCTCCCTCTCCACCCCCTGGATGGCATTCAAAAGGGTAGTCTGCCCAACAATGAGCGTTCGGAGGAGGTCAATGACCTCCTCACTGAGGGCAGCGGGGGTAACAGGGGCAGGGCCTGAGGTGCCTGGGGCGAAGGAGATGCCCGGCTTCCTGGCAGAGCGGGCACGGGGCGAACGCTGAGGGGCTGCTGGGAGGGCGGAGATGGTGCGCTGGGTGGCGGCTGTACCTGAAATGGCGGGGGGCACGGATGGTGCCACCCCCGCAAGGGAGCCCCCTTCCGAGGACGTGTCCGTGTCGCTGCAGGGTCCAGTCGTCCCCGTCGTGGAGCTCCCCTCGCCCTCCGTCTCACTGGTCCAGTCTGACTCTGTGGCATGGCCCTCCTGGGCCATGTGAGATGCAGCTCCCTCCTGCCCCGATGCCACTTCTCCTCCGCCTGATGATGCTGATGCACACAAGCACCGAAAGACAAACAAAAAGGGGGGGGGGAAGAGAGAAATAAAGGGATATTGAGTACATGGATCTCCGGTACAGTTAGCGGACATGACAGACACAGATGCCCCCTGCACTAAGTTGCGCACTTGGGGTACGCTACGCATTCCGTGGAACATGCCCTACACGCCTAGAGTTGACAACTGCACCCATGGATGACACGGCCCAGGGATGGCTGTACTGACAAACTACTGAGGGTGGTGGCTGGGGACACAGGGGCTTACGGGGGTGCCCAGCCTACAGATATCGCCCTGGCCTAGGGGGACCCCCAGCCCTCCTCCCCCACCCAGACACCTCCACTGCGCGACAACAGAGTAGATAATGCTTGTACTCACCCCCTTGTGTCTGCTGTGCTGCCCTCACGCGCCCATCCAATTCAGGGTAGGCCACCGCCAGGATCCGGAACATCAGGGGGCTCAGTTGAAGGCAGGCACCCCGCCTACGTTGGGAGGCCATCCCCAGCAGAGACTCGGCGGTCTTCTTGGTCCCGCGGCGGATGTCCTCCCACCTCTTGCGGCAGTGGGTGCCCCGTTGATGGTGGACCCCCAGGGCCCGGACTTCCTTGGCGATGGCACGCCAAATCCCGATCTTCTCATGGGCGCGGACCTATGTGACACGTACAGGGAGGGAGAAATACCACGTTCAAGTTTCTCAGCATTTTCCTTTCCAGTGGCCCAACGCCCCCCATCCCCGCCAGGCCCCCGCCATGCCCCCCGCCAGGCCCAACATGCCCCCCATCCCCGCCAGGCCCCCCGCCATGCCCCCCGCCAGGCCCAACATGCCCCCCATCCCCGCCAGGCCCCCCGCCATGCCCCCCGCCAGGCCCAACATGCCCCCCATCCCCGCCAGGCCCCCCGCCATGCCCCCCGCCAGGCCCAACATGCCCCCCATCCCCGCCAGGCCCCCCGCCATGCCCCCAAGCCAGCCAGTGGCCCCAAATCCATATTGAATTAAACTCACTTGTTGGTCTGGAGGACCGTAGAGTAGCGCATACTGGGGGAGGACCCCATCCACAAGTTTCTCCAACTCCTCTCCAGTGAAGGCAGGGGCCCTTTCCCCAGGCGCAGCAGCCATTGTCCCTTCCAGACCGAGGTCACAGCAACACTTGCAGTATAGGTCCTCTCCTGTGAAAGTTCAAGTCGCAAGTGGATAAGTAGATAGAAAATGGCGGTCACGTCCGCGGCGGTGCGTACCGCGGCGGTGCGTCCCGCCACCGCCGGCGCCCTTCGCCATTGGCTCCTGAAACCCATAGGCTTCAATGTTAACCAATGCGGCTTCGCGCCGCGGTCTTCGCCCGCCGCCCGCCGCGGTCTGCCACGCCAGCGCATTGACCTCACATCCCATTGTCACACTTCACAGGTCAGGCAGCCGCCATTTCCAGGGCCCACATGGCTCAATTTCAACTGCGTCACACAGGCCTAGGCCTTGCATAGCCACTCAGACACGCCATTCACTGCATAGAGAATCGTTTACTGTGCATGCTGTGAGTACGTACCTGTGGGTTGCTTGACTGTGTGCTCCATGTTGTCCTTCCTAGGCACCGTCCGCTGGGTTGGGCGAGGAGACGGATGAATCCTCCCGTGTACCGACCGCTGGTGGACCTGTCGACAATGGAAGAACGCCACATTATCCTGACCTACCGTCTTAACCGTGCCACTATCCATGAACTGTGTGCCCAGCTGGAGCCCGACCTGATGTCCCCCATCCGCCAACCCACAGGGATTCCCCCTCTGGTGCAGGTCATGTCAGTACTCCATTTCTTGGCAAGTGGGTCATTTCAGACAACCGTGGGAATTGCTTCTGGGATGTCTCAGCCCATGTTTTCGAAGGTGTTATCCAGAGTGTTGTCTGCCCTGATGAAATCCGTGAGGAACTACATCATTTTCCCTGAGGTGGGCGAATTGGCTACAGTGAAGGGTGATTTCTACGCCCTTGGACATATTCCCAACGTAATTGGTGCCATTGATGGGACCCATGTGGCTTTGGTTCCCCCAAGAGACAGGGAGCAGGTGTACAGGAACAGAAAAAATTACCATTCAATGAACATCCAGGTGGTGTGTTTGGCTGACCAGTACATCTCGCATGTAAATGCCAAATTCCCAGGGTCAGTGCATGACGCCTACATCCTCAGGAATAGCAGCATCCCTTACGTGCTGGAACAGCTACAGAGACACCGTGTATGGCTAGTGGGGGACTCTGGGTACCCCAACCTGTCGTGGCTACTGACCCCAGTAAGGAATCCCCGGACCAGGGCAGAGGAACGGTACAATGAGGCCCATGGGCGTACTAGGAGGGTGATCGAACGCACCTTTGGCCTCCTAAAGGCCAGGTTTCGGTGCCTGCATATGACAGGTGGATCCCTAATGTACTCACCTAAGAAGGTGTGTCACATCATCGTGGCCTGCTGCATGCTTCACAACCTGGCTTTGCGCCGCCAGGTGCCTTTCCTGCAGGAGGATGGTCGAGACGGTGGTGTTGTGGCAGCGGTGGAACCTGAGGAGAGTGACGAGGAGGAAGACGACGGGGCTGAAACAGACAACAGGGACAGAATCATTGAACAGTACTTCCAATAGGACACAGGTAACATTTCAAAGATAATTTAGTAAATGTTAACTACTCTCCAGCATCTCTGCTGCCTGTCTATTTGCCCCAGTGTATGATGACTGAGTTTTGGCTTTTCCCTCCCTATTTCAGATCTGGGGTCCCCACTACGAGTCCTGTGCTTCGTTTCCCCATGGACTACAGCTTTGTGGCAGCTGTTTGTTGACTTCACCATGTACAAGGACATATTTGCACTGTCATGTCAATTACAATCTATTGAAATCACAGCCAGACTCCAGATATTTTGGTGCAAAATAGGTGTTTATTGAAGTGCTCAAAATGGGATGGGTGGTTTCAAGTGGGTGGGGGCTATGGTGAAGGAATGTCCATGGCAGAGTCCAGAGTAACAGTCACACAGGTGCATTGTCCAGAGGCCTGTGGAGAGATGGAGCATGGGCAGTTCAAGGATGGACAGGGTGACAATGTGGGACAGTGGGATGACATCAGGTGGTATCCATTGCTGGCGGGGGTCTTGACATCCTACTCTGTCTTCTTGCGAGATCTCAGGGCCCTCTTGCGGGGTGGTTCTTCTTCTGCAGGAGGTGGGGGTCTGGTGGGCTGCTGCTGTGCGGGGGCCTCCTGTCCACTAGCGCCGGCGGAGGTGGTTGGCTGTTCTTGGTCCAGGCTAGTGGCAGGGGCCCTTGGGTGTTGTTGAGTGTCCGCCCTGTTGTTGACGAGGTCCTGCAGCAGCCCTACCATGGTAACCAGGGTGTTGTTGATGGCTCTGATGTCCTCCCTGTACCCCCGATAGTGTTCCTCCTGCAGTACCTGGATCTCCTGGAACCGGGCCAGTACCGTCGCCATCGTCTCCTGGGAGCGGTTGTATGCTCCCATGATGGTGGTGAGGACCTTGTGGAGAGTGGGTTCCCTGGGCCTCTCCTCCCCCCCCTGTCGCACAGCTGCCCTCCGAGTTCCCCTGTTTCCCTGGGCCTCTGCCCCCTGGCCGGTGTGCCCACTACCACTGCCCCCAGGTCCCTGTTGTTGTTGGGGTGGTGGGTTATCCTGGGTGCCCTGTAGTGGTAGACACACCGCAGATTGACGCGCCCTGGAGACAGAGGCATGGGCCCGCTGGGTGGGAGCTGTGCTGGTGTTCCCAGAGGGGTTTGGGTCTGTAGTGGCCTGGGCCTGTGTGAGGGGAACCGACTGTCCAGAGGTCCCCGATGGTCCGGGCTGGTCATCGGTGTCCAGGTCGACAGAGCTGCTGTCATCGCTGACGGCCTCTTGGGTGGGGGGTGTGGAGAATTCTGGCCCCTCCGCCGCGGTGTGTTGACGGTCGGGTCCTGCAGGGGTATAGAGGTATGGTTATAGTTTCAATGTGTGGCATATGGGTGTATCTGTGGGTTCTCGTGTCCCCAAGTGCTGGCATTCGTGTGTGGGGGCTTTGGTGAGGGTGGCTTGTGGGGGGGATGTGTATATGCATTGGGCATGCTTTGGTGATGGGTGTCCATGCTTAGTGGACGCATGCAGGCCTAGGTTTTGGGATGTGTGGGTTGTGATGGTGAGACATTGGCGGGGAATAGGTGTGCTGGGGGTGGGGGTGAGGATGGTGGTGGGGGTGAGGATGGTGGTGGGGGTGAGGGTGGGGGTGAGGATGGGGGTGGGGGTGAGGGTGGGGTTTGAGGATGGGGGTGAGGGTTGGGGTCTGATTTGGCATGCAGGTGGGGGGGAAGCAGTATTGAAGCTTCAACTTACCAGTATCCATTCCTCCGCCGACTCCTGCGAGGCCGTCAGGATGCAGGATGTTCAAGACTTCCTCCTCCCATGATGTGAATTGTGGGGGTTGAGGTGGGGGTCCTCCGCCAGTCTTCTGCACGGCGATGTTGTGCCTGGATACCATGGAACGCACCTTCCCCCGTAGGTCGTTCCATCGCTTCCTGATGTCTTCCCGATTTCTGGGGTGCTGTCCCACTGCGTTCACCCTGTCGACAATCCTCTGCCATAGCTCCGTCCTCCGGGCAATGCTGGTGTATTGTATCTGTGTGCCGAACAGCTGGGGCTCTACCCGAACGATTTCCTCCACCATGACCCTGAGTTCTTCGTCTGTGAAGCGGGGTTGTCTTTGGGGTGCCATGGGGTGGTGTGTATGATGTGTGGGGTGGAGTATGTGTATTTAAGTGAGTTGAGTGTGGTGGTGTGTGTTGTTTTGTGTGTGGATAGTGTGTGGGTGATGGTGTTGAGTGGCTGTGGCTGTTATTTTTTGGATGCTGGTGTCTCGCTCTTGCCTTCTTTACGAATTTTTTAGCGTAGGGGTTTGTGGGTGATGTGGGTGTGTGTTTTATATTGTATTGTGTGTGTGGGAGTGGTGTGTGTATGTGTATCAGGTGTGTGGGATTCAAATCGTCCAATGTGGCTGAGTTTTGTTCGTTTGTGTGTATTCTGACCGCGGCGGTGTGTCCCGCCAATGGAATACCCCGTTTGAATGACCGCCGCGTGGATTCGTGGGTCGTAATGGGATGGGCGTATTTCTGTTGGCGTGGCGGTGGAGGTTTGGTCACCTCCACCTTTCCGCCGACCGCTGGTCTGGCGGTCTGTTGTGGCGGTCGGATTTTCGGAGGTTTGCCTTCTGCGGGTCAGAATGACCGTGGCGGGTTTCCGCGACCGCGGCGGGATTATGGAGGATTTCTGACCGGCGGTAGGCGCCTTTTACCGCCGAGGTCAGAATGACCACCAAAGTCCTTTCCTTCGTCTGTTTTCTCGTTCACTAGACGATAATGGCCCTTGAGCCGTATCGATTTGCATAGGCTCTTCATCATTAGCACCCTTAGTTTCAGGACGAACCTCCTCGGAACGATGAGAAAGGGTGCGGGACGTCACCGAGTGTGATGGTAAGCGACTCTTCTTTCTCTCCATTCTTTGCTCATTTAACCAATATTCTATCGTCAAGGTCTGATCCATTAACCCCTTAAGATTCTCTATTCTGTCAGAGTGCACCAGTTCATCCTTAATGTCCTCTCTGAGACCCCTGCGAAACAGGGTCACCAAGGTACGTTCCACCCAGGAAGTCTCTGCTGCCAATTGTCTGAAACGAGTGATGTATTGTAATACGTCCTGATTGCCTTGTTGAATATCGCAGAGAGCTTCTTCTGCTGAAGACTCAAGTCCAGGGCGCTCAAACATCTGCTTAAAGGCAGTGACAAAGCTGGAATAATTAGACAAGCTAGGGTCGTTGCTTGTCACTAAAGGAGTTGCCCATGCTAAAGCTGGGCCAGATAGGGCGCTAATCAAATACCCCACCTTGGTCTTGTCTTGCATAAATTGTGAGGGGTGGAATGCAAAATAGATGGTCAAGGCATCCAGGAACTCTCTTAATTTGTTAGGATCCCTGGAGAAACAAGGCGTAGTGGCTGAGACCGTAGGAACATCAGTGGATCTAGAGGCGAAGGCTTGTCGGTAGACAGTATTTTCGGTACGTAGCTGTTGGAGTTCTTGGGCCTGTTGTTGTATAGTCAAGAGCAGGGTTTGGCTTGTTGGTTCTGTACTCATCACTGGACTCTCCATGGTTCCGGACTGCAACTGGAGTTTTGGGCGTTGCAATCTGTCACGATTCACCCTGGGCTTACCGTCGAGGTTGGAGAGAGGTGGTGAGCGGCCCCGGTTCCTGCAAGTCCTGCTCTGGCCGAGGTAGGGGCGACCCCTTCCGGTAGCCACGGTGCTGTTTGACAATAGTAAGCCACTACAGTCCGTGCCCTCCAGAAGGAGTCCCAGAGTTAAAATCCCAAAAGGGTAAAAAACATCCAACAGGAACTCCCTGAAACAGAAGGAGGACACAAGGACGTTAGGACTTAAGGTTCTGGAATTCAGGAATTCTGGAGACGGAAGACAGATCAAGAACAACTGGCGCCACAAGAGGAAACCAGCCGGAGCGTGACTACCGCCACAGGAGTGTTGCAACGCAATGAGAAGAAAGATAGATTCCCCTTATATACCCCCTAAACAGGAAGTGGAAAACAGGAAGTAGTAAAACCACCATCTTGGTTTGGGAAAAAGATCAGAACTAGAATAGAAAACATGCTCTTAAGAAAAGGGAAAAATGCATGCAGGGAAAAGAGGAAGTGAACAGCATGCTGGGAAGGGGAAAAGCATGCATAAAAATGAGCCATGTGGAAGCATACGTCTTTTGGCCGTGTAAAAGGTAAGTGGTGGCAAGGAGGGTTCCCCGGGGAATCCCTGATGTGTTGTTAGTTAATAAAATGTGCTGTGCGCGCTGAGCACCCTAAACGCGGCAAGGATCGAGACCCGACTCAGGGTCTTCTATCCTGCCGCGCAACAGTGCCTACCCTTAGAACCACATACCCTGGGTACCTAAGTACCTTTTACTAGGGACCTAAAGTGGTAGTTAAAGGTGTCTCCAATTATGCCAATGCATCACAACAGTTTTAGGGAAAGAGCACGGGCCAAGGGAACCTGGTTGGCAGGGAACCTGGACACAACAATTTCTACGCTGCATCATACATCAGGCAAGTGGAGGCTAACCATGTCAAAAAAGAGGCCTTTTCTCACAAACAGCCTTTTCTGAAGTATCATCCTCAGACTTTTTGCCTTCCTCCTCCTCGTTTTCTGACCTTGTTGTGGTTGGCTTTAAGACTCTTTACTTTGCCACTTCTAACTAGTGCTAAAATGCTGTGCTCTCTTCTTAAAATATGGCAACATTGGCATACTTAATTTACTTGTAAGTCCCTCATATGGTGCACTACATGTGCCTAAGGCCTGTAAATGTGCTACTAGTGGGCCTGCTGCACTGACTGTGCCACTCACTCCAGTAGCATTCTTAAATATGGCTGAGACCTGCTACTGCAGAGCCTGTGTGTGCAGTTTTAAACTGAAATTTCATCTTACCCACTTGCCAGGTCCAAATCCTCCTTTTTAGTACACATATGTCACCCCTAAGGTAGGCCCTGGTTAGCCCAAAGGGCAGGGTGCAGTCTATTTAAAATGTTAAACATGTACGTTTAAGTTTAACATGTCCTGATAGTGAAAATCTTCTACATTTGTTTTTCACTAATACAAGACCTATCTCTCCCATAGGTTAACATTGGGCTTACTTTAAAGCATCCGTTAAGTGTAACTTCCAATTGGGAAAATATAGAAATTTGGGCCCACAATGTAATATCACAAGTTTAGATGTAAGTCAGATTTTAAATTGTATCTGAAAATGCCACATTTAGAAAGTTGGTATTTTCTTTCCTTAAATATTCTGTGCCTCTGCCTGTCTCTCAATAAACGTCTGGGTTAGGTGACAGCAGGGCTTTGTGCATTCGTTCTAGGCAGTCTCACAGAAAGATTGGGGTGTGATGTCGTAGGACTCTCACCATAGAGATGAGACTGCTGGTTTCAGGTGGCAGCATGGGCGGAAATGAGTCAAGCCTACACAATTCGGCAGCTGTCGACCTAACACTTTCGACTAGCTAGCAGCACCTCACCCAAACTTAGAAAGTAAACGTGTTTTGTGGCAGCCTCATGCATGACACTCCTCACGGAAGTGGTGGAAGGACAGATCTTACCCCTTTCTCTTATTTACACACACTCTCATACATGTGGGGTAGACAGAGTAATGCAGGACAATTTCAACATATTTTATTGAAGTAACTGCATTCCATGTAATAAAACATGATCTGTGATGTGATTATTAGGAAGATGAAACACAACTATTATTGTGACCAAGCATGTGAAACAAATAAGAAAGTCCCAGAATCCTGTCACATTAGTGAATCTAAATCCCTATTAATACTTCTAGCTTCTACAGGAGAGCATAGCAGTGTTATCCTTTGTCTGCCCACACTAGTCTCTGAAAGGAAGTCCCAGCCTCATACCTGAATAATAAGCAGGGGTTGTTTGCCTGTTTTCTGCTGGCAGTCCTCCTAAGTGGCTGGAGCAACGAGGCCAAGTTCAGCAGAGCTGTGACAACATAGTACAGGGTAAGATGGCTGGCTAGAATATCCCCTCTAACCTTATTTGTGCCAGTGTGGTGTTTTTATAATAAAACATGTTGTTTTCTAAGAACTGGACTGGCGTGATAATGTGTCTTTTCTGTATAAGGTACACTACAGACTCTTGGATAGGCAATACTTGGTGGATTATTATATACAGTCATGTGCAGAGCACAAAATAAAAATGTTGTGCAGAAGGAACTAATATCAATCCCTGCGTGTAAAGGCAGCCGATAAAAATAGTAAAACATCACCGCTAAAATGAAGCCATGATAAAATAATAAAATGAAGAAATGAAATTAACTAGGTAAAAGGGCACAGGATGTAGGGTGAAGCTAAAATAAATGTGCCCAAGCATCATGCTAAAATGGGCCCAGAACATTTGCATCCTGATGGCCCATTACCAGGCCGATGGGCCTTCCTGAGGTAGATTGTGCGGGAGGAGCTGGCACCTGAGTAGGGCTGTACCTATTCCCATACAAAGAACTGCACACTCCTCTGTCGTGCGTCTGGAGCAAGGGAAGGAAGGACAACGACCTTCTGAGGTTCAAAGATCTCTGATTTCTCACCCACTTCAAAGACACATTTGGGTATAAGTACTGGACCTCTGACTCTCCCAATTCAGTTAACTTTTTCCATGAAGAGGAGCTGTGCTGCCAAGAGGAACTGCCACTTTGTTAACTGATCTGCTGTGTTGGCCTGCTGCCTGGAACTTACTCTGCTGTGCTGGCCTGCTGACTCTTGCAGTGACAAGGACTGAACCTGCTTTACAACCTCTTGCAACCTGAAATAACTCCAAGGAGTACTTGTTGGTTTGCCCCCTGTTCTTAGAAGTCTCATGGCCATTAAAGACTTTGCTTTGTCAATTGGTGTCATTCCACTACTGCCGGGGCTTGTTCCATGGGAATCAGCACATCACCAGTGCTCAGCTCTATTCAAAAACAGAACTCCATTTGTTGAGGACTAACTCTTCATTTGCCAACCAAGAAGTGCCCCTGGCAGCACCAGAGGACCTGCATACTTGCCAATCTATAGGCAGAATCCGGACTAGCAGCGGCGCGACTGCTCCAATCTCCATCCTCCTGAGGTCTTGGGTTGCCAAGGTAAAGTCGGGCCCCCTCCCAAATGAAACTGAGTGAAGTCGCTGCACCCGCTCACAAAAGACCAGCACCATATAGAGACCAGTCGCCGCAACCTCAGGAAAGAGATTGCGACATTGGTAGCCCGGCTGCGACGCACTGATTATGACAAAGGAAGGGATACTGTGAGTGCCAGGACCCACGTGGACCCCATAGCTACAGTGCGCGCACACTGGTGGCTGACTTTGCCAGTGTCCAGTCCCAGGGGTCCGAGAGAAGGCTCGTGCACCGATGGCTCCTGGACACTGAGTCCTGCCCCCTTTTTACCAGTAACACTTACCCCCTGGATAGGAGCATTACTCTCCTGCTCCAAACTGTAGAAAGTTCAGTTGCTAGTCCCTGGCAAGGATCGTTATCGTTGTGAAAAGATTACCATAAACCCAAGTATAAACGCATGCATTTTTCGGGTATTTAAAGAAGGGCTCATATCTTGCATTTAATGTGATGTTTAAACATGCATAACTCGAAAAGTATACATGTGATTTTTGTCATTTTGATCTTGCATTAACCAGATAAATATTCTTTATTTGTCTCAACTGGTGTGGAATCTTTGTGTGGTGTTTTTACTGGGCTACTGTAATTAATGTGTTGCACAAAAACCTCGCTCTCTGTGCCAAGCTACCAGAAGGTGAGTACAGGTTAATTTAGGGTGTATCAGTCTTACCCTGACTAGAGTGGTGGGTGCTGTTTGATTGGGGTGTATATGTTAGTCAACCACAAACTCTATCTCTAACACTCCTGTATAGTTCTATGCCACCAGGGATTGGGAATAATCCATGTATAAGAATTTTCTGACATCTGACGTGATATGCAGGGCATAAATTGGAAACTGAGTAAGATCAGCTAAGTCTTTTTTCCTGTGAGGCTGATAAACTGAGCAACGTTTTATCTGGCAGAAGCACTACCTATTAGTAGTTACAGTGCTTCGAAATTCCAAAGATGTAGTATTGAGTACTATATAAAGGAAAAGTTTCACTTTTACTACTAGGAGATGTGAGAATGGTTCTCCAACTGTTAGAATTGAGTTCTGCTCTGGTATGATTATTGAAAAATTAATAAAAAGCATTTTACCAGTAGAAAGCAGAGTTCTGCCAGTCATTGTCAGGAAGTGCAGATGGTGTAAGAATGAGGCATGAGTTGGAATCAAGAATAGGCAGCATTGGTATCAGGCAGCATCAGCCAGGAGTTTGCAAGAAAAAACTTTGAGCCCATCACTTATGTTTTTTCTTTTTTTTTAACAAATTAAGCATTGGACCCCCCAGACATGCAGAAATATATAAAAAGTAATGGATGAAATGTCTGAAATAATCTCAGCCACTGCTAATTGCTCAGACACCCCCCAAACCACAGCTATATTGCACACTATGCCACCCTACTTTGGACCCAGCCATGTGGAAATCAGTCTTGACCCTGCTATACTGGGAGCAGTCCAGCCCAAACTGCCAGACTAGGTCATCCCTGAACCACAACACAGGCAATCTAGAACCAATTTTCCCTTATCAACCTAGTATATTTTGGTTCCAGTGACTCACTGTGCACAGGACCCATATCTGGACACACCCATCCCTCTTAGGGTGACACACAGAAGTATATAAAAAGTAATGGATGGAATGTTTGAAATAATCTCAGCCACTGGCAATTACTTGGGCTACATCCCAGTCCATCATTATTTTGTGCACCATGCCACATTAGTTTGGACCCACCCATATGCAAATCATTTTTCATCATGCTCCAGTGGGAAGAGTCCATCCCAAAGTGCCAGGTCAGGTCCCCTCTGAACTGAACACAAACAACCTAGGACCGTTTTCACCCAGTTTAGGGCTCATCAGCCAGGTGTAGCTTTGTTCCACTGACACTGTGGGCATCGGATCCACCTCTGGGCATACCGGTCCCACTTAGGGCAACACACTGAAGTATACAAAAAGTGGTTGGAATGCTTTAATTAATGATGCAACCATAATTTAATTCTGGTTGATTTTTTAAAACTAGATCAGACTTTCATCAAAGAGTAACTCCACTACCTTTGCCAGGCTACTCTCTGTACTCTCTTTTGTCTTAGTTCAGACATTTTTTAGGTCTTGAACTCGAATGTTTCAGAATGACTGCCATCCGAGTAGCAGTTATACCATCGCTAGCAGTAGTTTAGCTCTAGCATTACTGTCTGGCTAAATTCCACAGTACATTTCTGACACGATTACTCCTATGCCCTGTATGCCTTTGAGCCACTGCATGCATGAATGAATGCATAAACGAATGAACGAATGAGTGATGAAAGAATGAATGAGCATTATGAGGAGCAACTTCTACATTAAAGTGCATCCTAGCACTAAAGGCTAAAGGAGGCTGCATCCTGACTCTAAAGGGAAAAACAACTATGTAGTCATATTACACTTTAAAAAAAGCCAGGTTTTAAGATTTGTGTGGAAAGATGGATAATTAGTGATCTTGTAAATTTTAAAAGGTAGGAGTTCCATTATTTGCTTGCAGAAAAGGAACAACTATTGAGGTGAATGTGGAGAGGAATGACAAAGTTGGCACACCACCACAGGGAGTGTCATACATAGGTGTACCTGTCCATGATTGTGATAGAGCTTGAAATTTGGTAGTGTCCCTTGTGTCACAAAAGTCACCAGAATGTGGCAATATATGATTTACTTGATTCAGTGCATCAATAGTTTTAATATAGAAAGTTACATTGACACACTTATGAATGTGTCTAGTTATAATGCAAAGTTCGACGTAGGTGGTATTTGGATACAATTGAATGTTAATAGAATAAAAGTTGTATGAACATGTAATTTAGTCTCTAGACTAACAGAAAATATCAAAACAATATTGAATTTCTAATGATTAGTTTGCAATGCATGCAAAAATGAGAATGCTTTTCTCTGCTATATCTAATGAAATGCGTTAACAACGTTTTTTTTGTTTAAAATTAAATGTATTATTCATATCATTAAAGCATTATTAATGTTAGTAGTATGTTTGCCTATTACGTGTGTTTCATTAAAATGTATTTGCCATGATTTTGTGTTAGCTTAAGCGAGGCCTGTTGAAGCTTATGATTTGTGCTCATGCTTAAAATGCTGATTCATTTCCTAACGTGAACTTTCTTTATGGTTATGTTCTCATGAGACGCTTAGCTAGTTGGTAATATTCTCTATTGTCTAAGCATAGTGAGAATGTAGTTTAGTGCTATTTACGGAAGAACACTGTGGACCATGGACTGACGTTGTATGCCATTGTTTCAAACTTGCGTGGAATGGAAGATGTTCCCATGACAGACCTGGGAAAGAATTGAGATGTTTCAACTTGAAGTTGTGTGATCAATTTTTATTGGATGATGCCACTTCAATGTGACATGGACTGATACCTTTGATGAATCAGAATTCTTTGGGAATTGTAAAATATTGATTGACATTTGAACTTTGAAGCAGTCCCCTGCAGTTCCTAGCAGCTTGCAGGGAACTCTAGATGCTTGCTGACGCCTTGTTGACCCTGATGCTTTGCTGATGGAGAATCCCTGAATGCTGTATTGCTTGGAGAGGTATCTCCCTCTCAATCATTGCCCCTCTTAAATGCCCTTTAAGCTTAGTAAACCTTCTATGTCCCCTTCAGAAGACTCTTGACCAAGCTTCCAATATGGTGACACTTTCCCTTTTTACATATCTTTTGCCCAATTTAGTTTTAAACCTGAACCAAACTCATCTTCTGTGTAAGTTTCCAATTGAGCTATGTCCAATGTTCCTAATATCAATTAATTTCATTCTAATTTCAATCTGGGTACATTTACTAATCTGTCTCTCTCTAGTGTCTCTTCTGTTCTGGCATTGCAATTTGTCAGTTCTGTTGGACCTTGTGGACTCAAACTGTTTAACCAATCTGTCAGTTACTGTGCAGTGAAACCTTGCAAACTAATATTATTTCTCTGGTGTATGTCTTGCGCTTTACTGCAATGTACATTCAGGATCCCCCCCCCCCCATATAGATTTGAATGAGGATGTCCTTTAGCTAGAGCGCTCTGACAAAGAAGACTGCATGTTGACTGCATCCTTGGAAGTAGATCAATGTATTTCCTATGTAAATGTCAATGTTATGGGAAACGATGCATCATTCCTGGTTGACACTGAAGCTACATGTTCCACTGTCAGAACCACAGAAGTGCCAAACTTGCCCCTATCAGGAAGGGGAATTCAGGTTGTAGGAGTAGTAAACAAGCAGTTAACAAATCCTGTAACAGAACATGTCCCTGTAAAAATAGGTTATTTTGAAGATGAGCACCAATTTGAAGTCTGTGATTCAAGTCCTCTAAACCTGTCAGGATGTAACTTGTTATATGAGCTAAACTGTTCCATTAGCTGCACACCACGAGGAACTGAAATACACACACAATATGAAGGAGAGGTGCTCTGCAAAATTATAGAACAGTACCCCAGTGTCATATTGTACTCAATGATGACATTTAATGACTTGCCCAAAGATTTACATAAGACAGTTAAACCTGAAGTTTGGAATTTTTTCTGGAAAGAAGATAGGACTCATAAAAAGAGTTAAACCTGTTAAAATAACAGTAAAGCAAAATGCAGTTTATCCAAAGAAACTGCCATATAATATGTCCCCAGAGACAATAGCAGGAAAACCCCCTCTTATTGATAGCCTGATTAAACAAGAAGTTTTGAAGGAAATTTTAGGGAGTCCCTGTATCTCTCCTATTTTAGGATTGCAGAAGCCCAATGGAAAATACTGCATAGTCCAAGATTTGAGAAAAGTGAACAAGGTTGTTGTTCCACGCTGTCCTGTGGTACCAAATCCATCAGTGCTGTCATTCCAAATTCCCTGTGAAGCTAAGGCCCACATTTATGAAAAAGTAGTGCATCAGAGGTGATGCGCCACTTTTTCTGCTCCCCCCCTACGGGTACCTAACAACACCATGGTTGCCCAGTATTTATAATGGCGGTCGCTAGCCCAATAGTGTCAACATTTTTTATGCTATTGTGACGCTTTGCTATACTAGCGTCAAGACTTTTGACACTAGTGTAGCAAAGTGCAAGGAGGCCCATAAGTTTCTATGGGTGTGTCATTTTACGCCTGCTCTGAGCATTTTTTGCGAGCCTCTTAGCACCAGAACGCCTCCCTTGCATACATTATGCTTGGTGATTGCATAATGTGGAGCAAGGGGTTACAAAGTGGCGCAATGCATGCATAAAAGTCTGGCTGACATAGTTCGTCCTTTGTCAGGTTGGAGAAGTCACTGTACAAATGCAGCAGCTTTGCCACGACCTGAACCAAACTGGATACATGCGAGCCACACTCGCAAAGTTCTAGGTCCCCCCCCAGCACCCATTCCTGAAGGGTCAGCCAGCCTGTGGGGACTGGATAAGTGGTTGTCGCAGAGCAAGCACAGTCTGGTGTGATTCTGAGCGAGTCAACAGCAGTGGAAGGTACAAAAGGGTTGAGACAAAGTATGTTGGCTCACGCTAGCTCAAAGGCTGTTGAAAATGCAATCATGCAAGAGAAAAGAGTTGTACCCCGAGATAAATGGCCCGAAAAGTACACAGTGTCAGCATTAGAAGTGCCTCTTACCATTGCTGAGTAACAGAGTGACACTGAAACAGAATGTCGTGCAGAGAGGAGGCCAAAGAGAAAAAGAGAAAAAGAGTGTTAAGTCGAAGATTTTCAGCACCTGGATGGACATACTTTGCAACAAATGACTGTGAGAAGGAATGTATTACCTTTGGTGCTAAGTATTCGGCTCTGGTTGAATATTTTGGAAATAGAAATTACATTAGAACTAAACTTTGAAATCTCATTGCCGCTTGATGAACAAAGACATTACGTGTTGGCAGTGATTATTAGTGATTATCAGCTGCTTCTTTTTTAGATATATTTGAACTTTTAGTTTGAGCCTTTGAACATTTGCAAGTAGGGAAAACTCTTGAGGAACCTTCTAGAAGACCAAGGAACTCTGTGATTAAGTCATTTATGTTTTTGATTTTTGAGAGACTATTTTTGATTTGCTTTACTCACAAATAAAAAGGACTGAAAAGAGACAGTGATAAATCAAGCTGCTTTGCCTTTTTTGATTTTTTCATTTTTGGCCTTTTTGGTCTGAGTTCAAACAGGTCATGGAGTCCAATCGAAATAAGAAGAATAAATGTGAAAACGTATGTATAGGATTCATAGTAGTGTTTGTTGCTATTAGTATATTATTGTTTATCAGATTGAGTTTGCCCATAGAAAAGGATTATGAGAAAATTGTAGTCACAAGTGCCCCGAGTTTAGAAAAAACCCTATGATAGATCACGATTCTCTATATAGAGATGAAAGGCTCTTGCACACTGATAGCGCTAAAGGAGATTTGTCATCAAAAGTGTATTACAAGTTACTCTACGATCTGTTCTTGTTGGCTGAGAGGGGCCCTAGCCAGGAAGAACCTACCACTCCTGTCAGAGGTGGGTTATTACACCCACTGCATAACCTGCACTCACCCTTGGGTGGCTTGGTGCCGAGGAGTCAGGCTTATAGCAGGAGAATATGTAAAGCATTGGCACAGCACTACCACACAACAAATACACTGAGCATCACAAAAGAGACTTCACATGAGGTGCAGTTAAATAACATTTGTGTTCAACACACACATTAATCAACACAACATGAGCATCATATCAATCTGGGCATAAATCACATTTAGGAATATCACTAGCAGTACTAGGCCCCCGTGTTAAAACAACATTAGTAGTAAGTACACGTGAGAAACATAATACTTTCCCTTCCAGCGCCCTCATGTGGTGCCAACACCCTGTCAGCACGAGACCCACCCTAGCAATTTCCCTGATTCAATATCACACAATTCTAGGATGCACCCCGTTTCACGATAGTAGCAATGGGTACATACAGAGAACAGCGTCACTTCTAGATAGTTCCACGGCCTACATCACACAGGTGAAACCCAATGTCAACCATGATAGTCCTCAGAACAAGTAACAACGTGTATGCCACACCACCATGTGGTGTAGGCAACACAAGCGGTCACTCCCTCTTACTTGTTCCGCACCGCTATGCAGTGCCACAGATATCAGGCAGACTAGTAAAACGCTCTCGCTCATACTCGCTCCAAGCACCCTAATGCAGTGCACTGATATCCAACAGGCTAGTGGTCACTGCACTCACAGACCTCCCTTTGGGCGCAAACTTTACTCCACCCTCCAATCAGTTCCTATACCCCTGCCCCTCATGAGCTGGAGATGTTACCACCCTTTCCCTCGGATACTAGGCCACTAGCGGACAGAATTACACTTATTTGGGGCCCGGGGCACAGGTGGGGGGGAAGCAAAGAGATAACGGCTGATCAGGCAATAGTCGACAAATGGAGATCTGGTCCCCCCTTGTGGAGTTCACTCAGGGGTCTCTGCACTGTGCTTTCTAGCATGGGCCCCGGTCTGCCAAGCACAGGGGGAGGATCACTCTGGGACACACAGTTTATAGTGGCACCCAGCCATGCGCTCCAATATACAGATAGTTACCAAATCCGCACCTCCCTGGTAGGAGGCACAACATATGGGGGCACAATGACTTATGTTGCCCCGGACAGTCCCAGTTGCACATGAAGAGTTACCAAATCCACACCTTCCTTGAATGAGGCACAACATCTGGTGTGTGATGACTTGAGTTGTACCGGCCAGATCCAGCCACACACAAAAAGTTATCAATGCCTTACTCCCCTAGAAAGAGGCACAATGTCTGGTGTGCGATGACTTGAGTCTCACCAGACAGTCCCAATCACACCTGGAAAGTTGCCAATGTCTTACCTCCATCGAATAAGGTACAACATCTAGGATGCGATGACTTGAGTCGCGCCAGACAGATCCAATCACACACGGAAAGTTGCAATTGCTGTACCTCCCTGGAATAAGGCAGAACATCTGGTACGCAATGACTTGAGTTGTACCAGACAGATCCGATCATACACAGAAAGTTACCAATGCTATACCACTCTGGAATGAAGCACAATGTCTAGTGCATGATGACTTGAGTCACACCAGACAGATCTGATCACACACCAAAAGTTACCAATGGTGTACCTCCCTGAAATGAGGCACAATGTCTGGTGCCCGATGACTTGGGTCAGACCAGACAAATGTGGTCAAACACACAGAGTCGCAAGTTCAGTGGTGCCGCATGAGGTAGTGACATTGCTCCGGGTACGTCCCCATCTCCGAGGGTCACAACCAGTGAATCGTAAACCGCATGCAATGAGCATGCAGTTGGGTAAGAGAAATGTGGCACGCTTTACAAAGGCCGGCCACACAGGGTCTTGCAACTGGTGAATCCGCTCATTACCAACCAGATGCTTATGCGTGCCGTGGCTCCATGATGAAGAGCCACACTCCTTCAATGCAGGCAGTACTTTGAAGGCTCTGGACCAGGCAAATCCAGTCTCTAGGTGCAAAACTTGGTACCACACCCACGCAGCTGCCACCTGGTGACAACCATCAGATGATGTAGAAGGTGCAGGTCCCTTGCTTGGGGTCTTTGATGTCCCTGACACCTCCACCAAGAACAGGGGGAAAGACAACAAGCCCTTGGAGAGCACAGTTCAGAGTACCACACAGCAGCAACCTGTTGGTACATAGGCCTGCTATGACAGGCTAGATGCACATCTAAGACCTCCTAGGTGATAGTGCGCATGCACAGGCCTGCGGGGACAGGCTGGACACGTTTAAAGCATAATAGGTTGAAGGTTCAGACACCCAGGCTTGTTATGACAGGCTGGATACATATTTAACCCCCCCACAGCAGTGTACTCAGGCCTGCTATGACAGGCCGAGCACGTTTGCGCACCAGTGGGCATTACGCCCACAGTAACCAGCACCCCCTTCCTCATATATTTAGGAAGGTGCGCCCACTTCCCCAATGTATTGACAGGGGGAAAGTCCCAGGGCCGTAAGGCCACCAGGGTAGGAAATCAGCAAA
This sequence comes from Pleurodeles waltl, assembly GCF_031143425.1. Taxonomy (NCBI): domain Eukaryota; kingdom Metazoa; phylum Chordata; class Amphibia; order Caudata; family Salamandridae; genus Pleurodeles; species Pleurodeles waltl. The sequence continues at coordinate 417,544,496 of NC_090437.1, read as the reverse complement.
AACCTATATAGGAAGAACCCACGTCGGGGTTATTCCCTATCGGGCATGGGACAAACATGTGTACCTGCCCAGGCTCCCATCTACCACCTTCCCTACGCTTCAGGAAGTACTCTAGGGGCAGTAGAGTGTCCCCTCAGGATTGGCTATGACATTAGTAGTGCCAACCTAACCCAAGCGCAACTGCACCTTCCAATGCCTGCATTTGCAGGCCCACTACATGCTTCATAGGCTATTCTAGTGGGTGGCACACTCAGTGCAACGTCCCATTAGTAGCCAGGACCGTACCCACCCTGGGTTTGTGTGTACCTTTTTACAGGGCACTCCAGGGTACAGCACCTGAACCAATCATAAAGGTGCCCCCTCCTAACATGTGTGGGCAGGGCATGTGCACTTTCCCACTTAAGTAGAGAGGGAATGTGCCCAGAGTCCTAAGGCCACGCAAAGAGAGTCAGCAGAAGACTGGGTGGAAAAAGAAAAAAAATCAGGGAAATCCCCATAGAAGGGCCATGTCCAAACCATGGAAGTTTATAATTGCTACATGTATACACACACATCCCTTCATCAGTGCAGGAAGGATTCACCTATCACAGTTTGCCACTAACACATGGAATTTCCTGGAGTGTGTTATTGACATCGTTATATCAGCAGGAGTATTTTCAATACTTCTATTCAAATTATAAACTAGTGTGTTCTTTTGTCCCTGTTACGAAGCACCTCAGTAGTGTTGCCAAAAGGAAAACATTGACAAAGTGGGAGGATTCTTTAAACCTACATTGACATTTGGAACAGTATATGCAAGAATACTTTGACTGGGATCCTAAGTCTGGGAGAAAAATAGTTAATTCGATAAGTAGAAGAAAGAAGGAGAGCAGTAAAGTCAAAAATAGAAAAGGGAGTAGTTTTGCAAAATTGGTAAAGAGACACCACACATGCAGCAGTTGGAAATCAAGGACTCTTGGCCTTAGATTGGCAACATATAGTGAAATTATGTGTACATACACCAGAATCAAAGACTGATACACATTATGTAGGTACTAGTGAATGCGGACATGTTTTTGTTTTTAAAAGTGTGTGGAATTTTATGTTGAATGGACAGGATCCTGCTATACCAGGTGATTATTTCATATGTGGGAAACATGCCTATTATGATCTGCCAAATGTTTGGTTTGGTACTTGTTATCTGGGAATGAAAGTTTAAAAAATGTATCAATCTTGTTGATCTTCTCTAAACTTCCCACGTAATGTACAGTGCTATGTTGTGTCTTAGCTAGGACTGGGAAATAGCAAAACAATTCCAGCATTCCAACATGGAACACAGAATTCTGGGCTGTGTGGGATTCAAATTTGGACACTGAGGCAATGTGTGAGGTTGCATTTAATAAATCTACTTTTTCTTACCTTAAAAAAGCCCATTTGTCAAAATTATAGTTTGTTTGTGAGAAAATAAAAGAACAGTGGCCTTGACAAGCAGAGAGTTTTCTCTCTTTGGGCTATTCTTAATATTTCCTGTCATGTCCGCCATCCCTTGCATAGTTGACACAGGAAAGGAAAAATGTAAATTGTGCGGTCTGCCTTAAATAGAGGAGAACTACAAATAAATCGAAGGTGGTAGGATTGTGGTGGCTAGGCCGCTGTCTTTAATTTACTGCTGGTGAAAGAACAAAGGCTGCACTGGCAATCGATCTGCAGTTATCAATCAGCAGTATATCCCGAGTTCCATATGGGGCTGAAGAACAGTGAGTTTACTGGAACATGTGAGAAAATGCCTCTTTTGTCATGGTTAGTCCCCACTTTTTGCCTGATATTTGATGTAGTCTCAAAGTTGTTAGTGCCCAGGGCCCCTGCTAACCAGGTTCCCTGGGACAGATCTCTTTCCCTTAAACTGTTGTGATGCATTGGCTCAATTGGAAATACCTTTAGCTATCACTATAAGTCCCTAGTAGATGGTACACAGGGCATGGGGCACTAAAGTTAGGCTCCTCAGGGCAGCAGCACAGAGTGTGCCGCCCTCTAGGGCCATGCATCCCGATGCACCCAGCATTGCCATTGCAGGCTAAGCGGTCTGATGCAATCCTAAAATGCAAACTCGACATGGCACACAGCCTGTCTGCCCTGTCCACTATACACTGTATGCAGTATAGGTAAGTTACCCCTCTAGCAGGCCTTCCAGCCCTAAGGCAGGGTGCACTACATTGTATGTGCGGGCATAGATGCATGAGCAATATACCACTACTGTGTCCTTGTCAAACCTGGAACATAGTAAGTGAACAGAGCAGCCGTTTTATATGCATGTGCTGGACACTGGTCAGTATGGTACATGATGGCCACTCTCAACCCTGGGTTGTTTGGTATCAAACAACTCAGAATGATAAATCCAAACTGGTACCATTATTGGATTTATTACAAAATGTACCCAGGGATCACCTTAGAGGTGCTCCCCACAAAAGCTAACTATCCTGGCATAGTTGCTGGTCACAACCAGCCTGCCACCACCGGACAAGATTCTGGAACCGTGGGGTGAGAGATCCTGCTCGCTGAGTCCCAGAAGAAAGCTCTTCCTGGGCAGAGGTGTTATTACACCTCCCCCAAGGAATATGCCCTGCCCTGCCAGTGAACTTCAAAGGGCTAACCGACCTTGAAACTCAACCCCACAGCCTGCTGCTAGCAGCAGATGACCGCCACCATTGCAAACCCCCACTTTTGGTGGGAACAACTGTGGGAAAACAAACAAAGGACAGTTGGAGTGGTCAGCCCCAGCTTGCACTACCCCTAAGGTGTTGCATGCGAGGTGAACCCTCCATTTAATTTTCTTCCATCTTACATGGAAGGAAAATAGCTAGGTGTAGGTGTAGGGAAGTGAGTTAGTGGGAGTAGCCACCCTAAGGTAAATGGCCCATTGGTCACTACTATGTACTCCCCTAAATGTCCACTAAATACTGTATTAAGTGGGCATCCCTAGCCCAGAGAATCATATTCCACGGACAAAAGAAGACCAGCAACAAAGAAGAACCACGGCACAGTAATAAATGTACTGCTGAACCAAGAAAATGTGCCAAACCCTGCCTGCTGCACCCAGGACTCGACAATCACTGCTGACGGGTTTCTTGGACACTGGGCAGACTCTACAAACCCCCAGAGGACCTCTACTCTCTGAAAACCACTGAATATCTCCCTCCAGGAGTGAAGGCATTACTCTCCTGCAACCAAGGCCAAAGACCCAGTGAAGACCATTTCACGGACTGGCTGCTGACCAAGGAATCAGATGCCGCACCTGGACTAAACTCCACCCAGTCAATTGTGAGGACATATCCTGCAAGTATGCCAAGTTGAAAGGCTCTAGTGGCCAAATCCAAGGTAGTGGTCACCTCACATCGGACACCAAGAAGGACAGTCCATTCCAGACTGTAAAAGGATTAGGAGGAAGCCATATTCAAGGGACTTCAGAAAACACCAGGACCTCCCACCAGAGTGCCCCTGCTGAGCTGCAAGCGACCCTCAAAGTGACCTACCTCCTGCTACCAAGGGCACCTTTGCGCACAGCTCCTGGCTCACAGATTCACTCTGCACCCGGATGCCCTGTGCCCTGCACTGAAGAACCAGCTATGCTCTAATGATCCCCCACCCCTTGCGACCTCCACACTCCAAGGGGACACCAAGGACTTACCTCTGAGTCCACCTGTGCAGTGCTTTTCCAAGTGGTCCTCCGCAGTAGCTTGGCACCAGCTCCAACAATTTTCTGCAGCTGCTCCTGCTAAAACCGGGAGCCACCCAAACTTCACCAGATGGTCCATAGTGCCTACCAACAGCCTTGACTTACCTGCAAAAGGAGTTAATGCATTGCCTGATTTTATATGCATTTCTAAAGTATTTCTCCCATTGATTCCTATGGTGCACAATTACACACAGAACTGAGACATTTTCTAAAATTTTAAAAATTCATAACTTAAAAAGTACTTACCTGACTTTGATTACCTTGGTCTTAAAAATGTTATAAAAATTGGAAGTATTTTCGTAAATTGGTCTTGAGGTATTCTTTTGAGTGTGTGTCTTGATTTATTGATACTGTGAGTACAACAAATGCTTTGCATTTCTCCAAGATTAGCCTAACTGCTCTATAAAGCTACCATAATAATTAGAGCATTAGGTGGTCTAGTGCCTGGACTTTCTGCACAGTGTGCCTCCTTTTGCACACTATGTAGAGAGTCAGCCTCCTACAGAACAGGAGATCCAACACATTAGAGTGGAGCTCTAATTCCTCAAAATAATAAATGAATGCCATAGGAAATGTAAAAAGACTCAGAAACATAGATTTTTAACATCTTGGCCTTATGTAAATGTCTTCTTACGAAAATGTTGACCTGCATTTAATGCCAAAATCTATTCAATTTTTTTTTGCATTTATGGGAGTAAGTCCTTGATAATATGATTAGGTGCAGGTTGAATGTTTTTTAGAGTGATATTTGTGTATACTAAAGCTTTTGGTACTCTGTGTTTCTGAGTTTATGTTGTTGAAAAATATATTTCACATGCTGACAACAAACCACCTCTTTCACATTGCCTGAATGAGCATGAATTGATGATTGTGGATATAAGAAAACAAGAATTCAAGAAAACAGCGAGTTTAATTTGGTTGTCAAAATGTAAGAATACTCTACTTGATCCTATCAGGGTGCCTGGGAAATTAAATGTGTGGGGGGGGGTGGGGGATTAAAATGTGGCGCAGTACTTGAGTGAAATAGAGGATCACACTTTTGTCAGGTTGTTTCAGCATGCACGAGTAAAGGGGAAACCCAGTGGTGGATGACTTTGAAGTGTTCTAGAATTTTTTAAAGGCAGAGTGTGACAGTGAGAAAGGAGAGGAATATCTGTTTGTTGTGTGTGGACAGTTGTTAGATACTAAATTATGGGATGATCTTGCCAAGAAAGTTTGCGTTGTGGTAGAAGTTGTGAAGATTCAAATGGACCCTTGAGGGACAGTCACTAATGAGTGTTGAACTATCAGTACAGTGGCGTAGCGTGGGGGGGTGCAGGGGGGGCCGGCCGCACCGGGCGCAACATCTGGGGGGGGGCGCGCTTGCACTCGCAGCTCTTAGGGGGCGCAAATTACTTGCCTTGCCCCGGGTGCGCAACATCTGGGGGGGGGGGGGCGCGCTCGCACTCGCAGCTCTTAGGGGGGAGCAAATTACTTGCCTTGCCCCGGGTGCTGACAACCCACGCTACGCCACTGTATCAGTGTAACAGTAGCGTAGCAGTGTGGTAGGTAGAAGCAGACTTATAGGCAGAGCTGTTTATCCGCAAATAGGATAGCCTACTAAGAAGTGTGTTTTGCTACAATGTGTTGAAGGCAACAGACAAGTAAAAGAGAATAACAGACAGATGGAAACATGAATTTGAAGGTCTTCGTTTGACTAAAGACAGTGTGAATCCAAGAGAATGGGGGGTTCAGAAGGTTGTGGTTGAACGATAATGGATGAGCTATTTAAGTACCGGGCATGACTGAGTTCTGCTTTAATAGGGTGAGGTTGGCAAAGGACAAGAGTTGAATGAAGTGAATGGGTAGGTTGTGGGCTTCTTGTGTAGTGGGATGACTACAGCTGTTTTGAAGAATTGGGGGTGCATACCTGATTAGTTAAAGGACTGAGTGTAGTGTGAAAGAATGCTATGGGACATCGAGAAAGATTTGATGATATGTGAGGTACAGATGTAGCATAGGGCAAAGTTGTTGAAAGCCATAAGAAAGCGAATGAGCTCAGTTGTAGAGGTGGTGGGGAGGGTGGACAGTCTGTGTAGCTGAGAAGGCATGTGACTGGTATGTGATAGTAGAACGTGTGAGAATAGTAGGGCCTTGAGGGAGGTGCATAGTGTGTCCATCGGTAAGGGAAAAAAGAGAAAATCACTGGTATTTAAAGAAGGCAGAAAAAGTGTAATGCCTTTGGGCGTTGTAATAAGGGTCCTACATAGATTTTGGTTTTAAGTATTTAGGAAAATGATAATGGCTTGGTGGTAAGTTGATTTACTTTAGTACAGTACTGCAGTGAGGGTGGTAACTGCATGGAAATTTGATGGTGTCCATCAAATTATCAATACTTTAAAACCTATCTCTTGTAACTTCCTATCCTTCTAGTTCTTGCTTACAAAAGCACATGCATATTTTCGGTTTACATATACCCTTTGATTTGATTTGACGTAACTTGAAGAATGTGATATACACCATCTCCACAGCTTGGTTCACATGAAATGTATGGCTTTGTGAACTGCTTAGGCCTGACAATGCAAGCTTGAGGAGAGCAAAGAGGTACCACATAGAATACTGAAATGGTGTTCCATGGGTGTCGTAGGAGTAAATGGGATGAGCTCAACTGTATTTGATACAGAAAGAGGACAGAAGGTCTGGTAAGAATTTGTGGTCATTCAATTGAGTAATAGAATGGTTGAGAAGCACAGAGATGTGATTTTGCGGGCACAGCGATCAGTTGGTCATCATACGGGTCGAACAATGAAAGAAAGTTCTAAATATATGTTCACAATAAAGTGAAAGAGCCACTTCAACATGCAACTGTTGCAATAAAAGAAGAGAAAATGCATAAAGTGCAAAGAAATATTATAGCACTAATTATATTTGCTTTACTGCAACCCAGGCAAAGTTATGGAACACAGGGGCATATCTACAAGCCCCTAGCACCACCTTGTGCCTCCTTAGCGAAAAACATTTTACTCCAAGGCGGCATTAAGAAGGCCTTTTTCCTGCACTATATTTGCGTCCCTTTATAAACCCTTGAGCCACATTATGCCTGCACCAGGTATATTGTATGCAAGGGGGGGCGTTCTGACGCAGGGAGGCCCGAAAAATGGAGCAGTGACATTTACATTTGACGGTGTCATTTTCTCTGTCATTTTTAATGCCTGCTCAGAGCAGGTGTTAAAATAACACACCCATTTTAATCAATGTGCCTCCCTGTGCTTTGCTTCCCTAGTGTCAAACTTTTTGCAGCTAGTGCAGCAAAGCGCCACAATGGCGTCACAATGTTTGACGCTGTTGTCCTAACGACCGCCATGGCAAGCCGCATTGTAAATACGGCACAACCATTGTGTCGTTGGGTGGGATGGGGAGACGCAAGAAAAGTGACGTATCAGGGCCGATGCACAACTTTCTTGTAAATATGCCCCACAGAATTAAAACAATAGGTGTCGCACTCTACAAAAGAATTTTGGCACCAGGTCTTGCTGTCATATCATAGCCCTTAATTATTAATTTAGAAGACAGGTTCTTCAACTAACAAAATTAAATGTATTGTGAAACGAAGGGACTAATGCTGTAATGAAAGTTTAATATCTTAGAATGTGAGACCTATGCTCGTTTGAAAGCTCCAGTAACTGGTCACAATAAAGGATTCACTTTACCCTGCGTGATACGTTTCAGGTACCATGCTGTAACTTTTGGATAATAGTATATTTTCTTTCCATGGTATGCATTCTATAAATTATGTTATTGCTGAAGATTATACCTGTTTTCTTGCAACTTGTATAAAGCAGGATCTTTTGGAACTCGCGAACAGATGAAGAGTTCATATTTTCTTAATTCCAGATATGGCTTAATGTAAGAGGCAGAAAACGGTTTCAATCCCTTTTAAAAAACGAGATATGGAGCTGGCTGTGCCCTTTAAAATGGGGCAGAAGGTACTTTCAGAAGCGACATGGGTAGGTGATGCAAGTGCGAGCAACCATGGAACAGCCATATTAATGAAATTAGCTGGATTTCCAAAGGGATGAAGATGTGATAATTGGCAGCGCGGGCCGCCGAAGGGAGGCATGATCTGCTAAAACCAAATGAAATCACATTATAGTCATCAAGTACACTTAACAAAATTAGGATTTAAAAGCTTTAATCAAAACCGAGAGAAGAAAAGGCAGACTCAGTACGAACAATGTATACATTACCATCTGGGTGAGTGCAAATATATATCAACCTAAAAGAAAATTATTTGCAAACAGTGCAAAATTCCAGTAATTCTGTTCACAAGAACCTTTCAACAACTGATGAATCGAATGTACCTGTCATAAACTGTGTACTATCAGAGAAACAACTGGTATACTTACATACAAACTCAGCATAAAAGAAGTGGGGAGAACCTAGCGTCTAATCTGTGTTTTTGACTATGGTGCACCATTACTGGACCATACATGCCAACATTTAAGAAGAGGAAAGTGGGAGATTTAAAAAAATAATCAGGAGAATGTATTTCCCCCTATTGAAGCAGTGGCAGATTCAGGCGGCAGACAGACAAAATAAAGCAATTTTTGGTTTGAAGAACAGGGTCCCCCACCTGAATCCGTCGATTGGCATGTATGCTGAGACTCGTGAATAATGGTGGATATCATTTGTTTTTACGCACAAAACGTATTACGTTTCTGCTTCTGTTTGTGATTCTAGTGCAGCACATTTTCTGCTGATGGGTTTCAGAACAGACGTTTGATTGGGTTGAAGGAAGCCTCAGTCTTGTGATAACTGTTGCGGTCTACACAAACTTTAAGCCAGGCAGTCACATCTCCGAGGAAATCCCATAGGTCTAAGATCTCACAAGTTGTAGAATTCTGAAGCATGGTACTTCTTGATTGGTCAGTAGCTCCTCATTGTGCTACAATTGCAATTATGATGTCACCAATTATAGTTCAATGTTCTTAGAGGTTGTTGGTACCTTCTTGGAAGGAGTCACTAGTTTACATGGGGGAAAACATCTGCCGACATTTACCATGGCTTACGAGATTCAAAACAAGGTACGCATGCATGTTGAAACCTTCTGTTGACTATGTTAAATGCTTGAAAATTGATTACTGTGTTAACTGATCACGAACATGACTCCATAATTCAGCCCTGTCCACATAATTCAAAGTGCAAGAACAACAACACAAAATAAAAAGTTGCAATCCTTATAGTGTTGTACTACAGGCTGAAGTCAGATTTTGCTAAGAAAGGAAGTTCTAATCAGTGGAGAAAGTACAGCTTACACTTACTTGATCTTTCCCCTAATAAACTATACTTCTTCACCAGTATCTACGTCTGCAATTTAAAGACCAGCAGATTGAATTTGATGTAAGATACAGATTCAGGTTGTGTCCTGTCTAGGTATCTTTGAAAACTGATGCAGATATGATGGAAAATGCAAAAAAAGGCCACGTGACAGATTCTTTTAACCCCTTCGCTGCCAGGCCTTTTCCCCTCCTGTGCCGAGCCGTTTTTTAGGCTATTTGGGGCAGTTCGCGCGTAGGCCCTTATAACTTTTTGTTCACATAAGCTACCTACGCCAAATTTGCGTCCTTTTTTCCAACATCCTAGGGATTCTAGAGGTACCCAGACTTTGTGGGGTCCCCTGAAGGAGACCATAAAATTAGCCAAAATACAGTGAACATTTTTTTCTTTTAAAAAAAATGGGAAAAAGGGCTGCAGAAGGCAGCTTGTGTTTTTTTCTCCTGAAAATGGCATCAACAAAGGGTTTGCGGTGGCAAGATCACCATCTTCCCAGCTTTCAGGAACAGGCAGACTTGAATCAGAAAACCCCATTTTTCAAAACAATTTGGACATTTTCCTGGACATACCCCATTTTTACTATTTTTTATACTTTCAGCCTCCTTCCAGTTAGTGACCGAAATGGGTGAGAAACCAATGCTGGATCCCAGAAAGCTAAACATTTTAGAAAAGTAGACAGAATTCTGAATTCAGCAAGGGGTAATTTGTGTAGATCCTACAAGTGTTTCCTACAGAAAATAACAGCTGAAATAAAAATTAATTGAAATTGAGGTGAAAAAAACAGCCATTTTTCTCCACGTTTTACTCTGTAACTTCTTCCTGCGATGTCAGATTTTTGAAAGTGATATACCGTTACGTCAGCTGGACTCTTCTGGTTGCAGGAATATATAGGGCTTGTAGGTTCATCAAGAAACCTAGGTACCCAGAGCCAATAAATTAGCTGCACCTTGCAATGGGATTTTATTCTGTACCGGGTAAACAGTAATTCATTTGCTGAAATATAAAAAGTGAAAAATAGGTATCAAGAAAACCTTTGTATTTCCAAAATGGCCACAAGATAAGGTGTTGAGAAGCAGTGTTTATTTGCACATCTCTGAATACCGGGGTGCCTATACTAGCATGTGAATCACAGGGCATTTCTCAAATAGATGTCTTTTTTACACACTGTCTTACATTTGGAAGGAAAAAATGTAGAGAAAGACAAGGGGCAATAACACTTGTTTTGCTATTCTGTGTTCCCCCACGTCTCCTGATAAAAAAGGTACCTCACTTGCGTGGATATGCCTAGCACCCGCGACGGGAAATGCCTCAAAACACAACGTGGACACATGACATTTTCACAAAGAAAACAGAGCTGTTTTTTGCAAAGTGCCTACCTGTGGATTTTGGCCTCTAGCTCAGCCGGCACCTAGGGAAACCTAGCAAACCTGCGCAGTTTTGAAAACTAGACATCTAGGGGAATCCAATATGGGGTGACATGTGGGGCTCTGACCAGGTTCTGTTACCCAGAATCCTTTGCAAACCTCAAAATTTGGCCAAAAAAAACACTTTTTCCCTCTCATTTCGGTGACAGAAAGTTCTGGAATCTGAGAGAAGCCACAAATTTCCTTCCACCCAGCGTTCCCCGAAGTCTCCCGATAAAAATGGCACCTCACTTGTGGTGGTAGACCTAGCGCCCGCAAAAGGAAATGCCCCAAAACAGAATGTGGACACATCAAATTTTTCCACAGAAAACAGAGGTGTTTTTTACAAATTGCCTACCTGTAGATTTTGGCCTCTAGCTCAGCCGGCACCTGTGGAAACCTAGCAAACCAGCGCATTTTTTAAAACTAGACACCTAGGGGAATCCAAGATGGGGTGACTTGTGGGGCTCTGACCAGGTTCTGTTACCCAGAATCCTTTGCAAACCTCAAAATCTGGCCAAAAAACACTATTTCCTCTCATTTCAGTGACAGAAAGTTCTGGAATCATAGAGGAGACACAAATTTCCTTCTACCCAGCGTTCCTCCAAGACTGCCGATAAAACTGGTACCTCACTTGTGTGGGTAGGCCTAGCTCCCACGAAAGGAAATGGCCCAAAGCACAACGTGGACACATCACATTTTTTCACAGAAAACAGAGGTGTTTTTTACAAAGTGCCTACCTGTGGATTTTGGCCTCTAGCTCAGCAGGCACTTGAGGAAACCTAGCAAACCAGTGCATTTCTAAAAGCTAGACACCTAGGGAAATCCAAGATGGGGTGACTTGTGGGGCTCTCTGACCAGGTTCCGTTACCCAGAATCCTCTGCAAACCTCAAAATTTGGCCAAAAAAACACTTTTTCCTCTCATTTCGGTGACAGAAAGTTCGGGAATCTGAGAGGAGCCACAAATTTCCTTCCACCCAGCGTTCCCCCAAGTCTGCCGATAAAAATGGTACCTCACTTGTGTGGGTAGGCCTAGCGCCCACGAAAGGAAATTGCCCACAACACAACGTGGACACATCGCATTTTTTCACAGAAAAAAGAGATGTTTTTTACAACGTGCCTACCTGTGGATTTTGGCCTCTAGCTCATCCGGCACCTGGGGAAACCTAGCAAACCAGCACATTTTTTAAAGCTAGACACCTAGGGGAATCCAAGATGGGGTGACTTGTGGGGCTCTGACCAGGTTCTGTTACCCAGAATCCTTTGCAAACTTCAAAATCTGGCCAAAAAACACCTTTTCCTCTCATTTCGGTGACAGAAAGTTTGGGAATCTGAGAGGAGCCACAAATTTCCTTCCACCCAGCGTTCCCCCAAGTCTGCCGATAAAAATGGTACCTCACTTGTGTGGATAGGCCTAGCGCCCACAAAAGGAAATGGCTCAAAACACAACATGGACACATCACATTATTTCACAGAAAACAGAGGTGTTTTTTACAAAGTGCCTACCTGTGGATTTTGGCCTCTAGCTCACCCGGCATCTGGGGAAACCTAGCAAACCAGCGCATTTTTGAAAACTAGACATCTAGGGGAATCCAAGATGGGGTGACTTGTGGGGCTTTGACCAGGTTCTGTTACCCAGAATCCTTTGTAAACCTCAAAATTTGGCCAAAAAAACACTTTTTCCTCTCATTTCAGTGACAGAAAGTTCTTGAATCAGAGAGGAGCCACAAATTTCCTTCCTCCCAGCGTTCCCCCAAGTCTCCTGATAAAAATGGTACCTCACTTGTGGGGGTAGGCCTAGCGCCCGCGACAGGAAAAGCCCCAAAACACAACGTGGACACATCACATTTTCACAAAGAAAACAGAGCTGTTTTTTGCAAAGCGCCTAGCTGTGGATTTTGGCCTCTAGCTCAGCCGGCACCTAAGGAAACCTAGCAAACCTGCACCGTTTTGAAAACTAGACACCTAGGGTAATCCAAGATGGGGTGACTTGTGGGGCTCTGATCAGGTTCTCTTACCCAGAATCCTTTGCAAACCTCAAAATTTGGCCAAAAAAACACTTTTTCCTCTCAATTCGGTGACAGAAAGTTCTAGAATCTGAGGGGGCCACAAATTTCTTCCCACCCAGCGTTCCCCCAAGACTGCCGATAAAAATTGTACCTCACATGTGTGGGTAGGCCTAGCGCCCACGAAAGGAAATGGCCCAAAACACAACGTGGACACATCGCATTTTTTCACAGAACAAAGAGGTATTTTTTACAAAGTGCCTACCTGTG